>NC_053023.1:593706965-593947431 GCF_003073215.2 Triticum urartu | reverse complement strand
AACTTTTCAAATGTTTCAGACTCATGTTTCATTAAGTAGATATACCCATATCTGCTCAAATCATTTGTGAAGGTCAGAAAATAATGATTCCCGCCGCAAGCCTCAACACTTATCAGATTGCATACATCAGTATGTATTATTTCCAAAAAGTCAGTTGCTCGCTTCATTGTTCCGTAGAACGGAGTTTTAGTCATCTTGCCCATGAGGCATGGTTCGCAAGCATCAAGTGATTCCAAAAGCCCATCAGCATGGAGTTTCTTCATGCGCTTTACACCAATATGACCTAAACGGCAGTGCCGCATATAAGTTGCATTATCATTATTAACTTTGCATATTTTGGTTTCAATATTATGAATATGTGTATCACTATGATAGAGATTCAATAAACCATTCACCTTGGGTGTATGACCACATAAGGTTTTATTCATGTAAACACAATAAGAATTATTCTTTGACTTAAATGAATAACCGTATTGCAATAAACATGATCCAATCATATTTATGCTCAATGCAAACACCAAATACCAATTATTTTTGGTTCAACACTAATCCCAAAGGTAAAGCGAGTGTGCGATGGTGATCTTATCAACCTTGGAATCACTTCCAACTCACATCATCACCTCGTCCTTAACCAATCTCTGTATATTTTTCAACTCCCGTTTCGAGTTACTACTCTTAGCAACTGAACCAGTACCAAATACTGAGGGGTTGCTATAAACACTAGGAAAGAACACATCAATAACATGTATATCAAATATACCTTTGTTCACTTTGCCATCCTTCTTATCCACCAAGTATCTAGGGTAGTTCCACTTCCAGTGACCATTTCCTTTGCAGTAGAAGCACTCAATTTCATGATTGGGTCTAGTTATTGGGCTTCTTCATGGGAGTGGCAACTTGCTTGCCATTCTTCTTGAAGTTCCCTTTCTTCCCCTTGCCCTTTTACTTGAAACTAGTGGTCTTGTCAACCATCAAAACTTGATTCTTTTCTTGATTTCTACCTTCACTGATTTCAGCATTGCGAAGAGCTCATGAATCGTTTTCGTCATCCCTTACATATTATAGTTCATCACGAAGTTCTAGTAACTTGGTGATAGTGACTAGAGAACTCTGTCAATCACTATCTTATCTGGAAGATTAACTCCCACTTGATTCAAGCGATTGTAGTACTCAGACATTCTGAGCACATACTCACTGGTTGAGCTATTCTCCTCCATCTTGTAGGAAAAGTACTTGTCAGAGGTCTCATACCTCTCGACTCGGGCATTGATACGTCTCCAACGTATCTATAATTTTTGATTGCTCCATGCTATTATATTATCTATTTGGATGTTAATGGGATTTATTTTACACTTTTATATCATTTTTGGGACTAACCTACTAACCGGAGGCCCAGCCCAAATTGTTGTTTTTTTGCCTATTTTAGAGTTTCGCCGAAAAGGAATATCAAACGGAGTCCAAACGGAATGAAACCTTCGGGAACGTGATTTTCTCAACGAACGTGATCCAGGAGACTTGGAGTGGGCGTCAAGAAACAATCGACGGGGCCACGAGGCAGTGGGGCGCGCCTACCCCCTGGGCGCGCCCTCCACTCTTGTGGGCCCCTCGTTGCTCCACTGACGTACTTCTTCCTCCTATATATATCCACGTACCCCCAAACATCTAGGATCACCACGAAAACCTAATTCCACCACCGCAACGTTCTGTACCCGAGAGATCCCATCTTGGGGCCTTTTCCGGAGCTCCACCGGAGGGGGCATTGATCACGGAGGGCCTCTACGTCAACTCCATGGCCTCTCCGGTGATGTGTGAGTAGTTTACTAAGACCTACGAGTCCATAGTTATTAGCTATATGACTTGTTCTCTCTCTTTGGATCTCAATACAAAGTTCTCCTCGATTCTCTTGGAGATCTATTTGATGTAATCTTCTTTTGTGGTGTGTTTGTCGAGATCCGATGAATTGTGGGTTTATGATCCAGATTATCTATGAACAATATTTGATTCTCCTCTGAATTCTTTTATGTATGATTGGTTTATCTTTGCAAGTCTCTTCGAATTATCAGTTTGGTTTGGCCTACTAGATTGATCTTTCTTGCAATGGGAGAAGTGCTTAGCTTTGGGTTCAATCTTGCGGTGCTCGATCCCAGTGACAGAAAGGGAAACGACACGTATTGTATTGTTGCCATCGAGGATAAAAAGATGGGGTTTATATCATATTGCATGAGTTTATCCCTCTACATCATGTCATCTTACTTAAAGCATTACTCTGCTCTTATGAACTTAATACTCTACATGCATGCTGGATAGCGGTCGATGTGTGGAGTAATAGTAGTAGATGCAGAATCGTTTCGGTCTACTTGTCACAGACGTGATGCCTATATACATGATCATACCTAGATATTCTCATAACTATGCTCAATTCTATCAATTGCTCGAAAGTAATTTGTTTACCCACCGTAATACTTATGCTCTTGAGAGAAGCCACTAGTGAAACCTATGCCCCCCGGGTCTATCTTCCATCATATTAATCTTCCAACACTTAGCTATTTCTATTGCCGTTTATTTTACTTTGCATCTTTATTTATCTTTATCATAAAAATACCAAAAATATTATCTTATCATATCTATCATATTTCACTCTCGTAAGTGACCGTGAAGGGATTGACAACCCCTTTATCGTGTTGGTTGCGAGGTTCTTATTTGTTTGTGTAGGTGCGTGGGACTCGAGCGTGATCTCCTACTGGATTGATACCTTGGTTCTCAAAAATTGAGGGAAATACTTACGCTACTTTACTGCATCACCCTTTCCTCTTCAAGGGAAAACCAACGCAGTGCTCAAGTGGTAGCAAGAAGGATTTCTGGTGCCATTGCCGGGGAGATTCGCGCCAAGTCAAGTCAAGATTTGACTCCCGACAACGAGCCATTTCTGGCACCGTTGCCGGGGAGTCTACGCACAAGTCAAGACATACCAAGTACCCATCACAAACTCTTATCCCTTGCATTACATTATTTTCCATTTGCCTCTCGTTTTCCTCTCCCCCGCTTCACCCTTGTCGTTTTATTCGCCCTCTCTTTTTCCGTTCACCTCTTTTTTGCTTGCTTCTTGTTTGCTCGTGTGTTGGATTGCTTGTTTGTCACGATGGCTCAAGATAATGCTAAATTGTGTGACTTTACCAATACTAACAACAATGATTTTCTTAGCACTCCGATTTCTCCTCTTACCGATGTTGAATCTTGTGAAATTAATGCTGCTTTGTTGAATCTTGTCATGAATGATCAATTCGCCGACCTTCCTAGTAAAGATGATGCTACCCATCTAAATAGCTTTGTTGATTTGTGTGATATGCAAAAGAAGAAACATGTGGACAATGATATTGTTAAATTGAAGCTATTCCCTTTTTCCTTTAGAGATCATCCTAAAGCTTGGTTTTTGTCTTTGCCTAAAAATAGTATTGATTCATGGAATAAGTGCAAAGATGCTTTTATCTCTAAGTATTTTCCTCCCGCTAAGATCATCTCTCTTAGAAACAATATTATGAATTTTAAGCAACTTGATCATGAACATGTTACACAATCTTGTGAGAGGATGAAATTAATGATACGTAATTGCCCTACACATGGTTTGAATTTATGGATGATTATACAAAATTTTTATGCCGGATTGAACTTTGCTTCTAGAAATCTTTTAGATTCGGCCGCGGGAGGCACTTTTATGGAAATCACTTTAGGAGAAGCTACTAAACTCCTAGACAATATTATGGTTAATTATTCTCAATGGCACACTGAAAGATCTACTAGTAAAAAGGTGCATGCAATCGAAGAGATTAATGTTTTGAGTGGAAAGATGGATGAACTTATGAAATTGTTTGCTAATAAGAGTGCTCCTACTGATCCTAATGATATGCCTTTGTCTACTTTGATTGATAATAATAATGAATCTATGGATGTGAATGTTGTTGGTAGGAACAATTTTGGTAACAACGCGCATAGAGGTAATTTTAATTCTAGGCCATATCCTAGTAATTCCTCTAATAATTATGGTAATTTCTACAACAATTCTTATGTAAATTATAATAAGATGCCCTCTGATTTTGAATCTAGTATTAATGAATTTATTACTTCGCAAAAGAGTTTCAATGCTTTGATTGAAGAAAAATTGCTTAAGATTGATGAGTTGGCTAGGAACGTGGATAGAATTCTCTTGATGTTGATTCTTTGAAACTTAGATCTATTCCACCTAAGAATGATATCAATGAGTCTCTCAAAGCCATGAGAATTTCCATTGATGAGTGCAAAGAAAGAACCGCTAGGATGCGTGCTAAGAAAAATTGCTTTGTGAAAGCGTGTTCTTCTAGTTTTCATGATAATAAAGATGAAGATCTAAAAGTTATTGATGTGTCTCCTATTAAATCTTTGTTTTGCAATATGAATCTTGATAATGATGGGACTGAAGATGATCCACCTTTACCTAGAAGGCGTTCCAAAAATTTGGAGTTTTTAGATCTTGATGCAAAAATTGTTAAAAGTGGGACTGAAGAGGTTAAAACTTTAAATATCAATGAACCCACTATTTTGGATTTCAAGGAATTTAATTATGATAATTGCTCTTTTATAGATTGTATTTCCTTGTTGCAATCCGTGCTAAATTCTCCTCATGCTTATAGTGAAAATAAAGCTTTTACTAAACATATCGTTGATGCTTTGATGCAATCTTATGAAGAAAAACATGAGTTGGAAGTTTCTATCCCTAGAAAACTTTATGATGTGTGGGAACCTACAATAAAAATTAAAATTAAAGATCATGAATGCTATGCTTTGTGTGATTTGGGTGCTAGTGTTTCCACGATTCCTAAAACTTTGTGTGATTTGCTAGGTTTCCGCGATTTTGATTATTGTTCTTTAAACTTGCACCTTGCGGATTCCACTATTAAGAAACCTATGGGAATAATTAATGATGTTCTTATTGTTGAAAATAGGAACTATGTGCCCGTATATTTCATTGTTCTTGATATAGATTGCAATCCTTCATGTCCTATTATTCTTGGTAGACCTTTCCTTGGAATGATTGGTGCAATTATTGATATGAAGGAAGGGAATATTAGATTCCAATTTTCGTTAAGGAAAGGCATGTAACACTTCCCTAGAAAGAAAATTAAATTACCATATGAATCTATTATCAGAGCCACTTATGGATTGCCTACCAAAGATGGCAATACCTAGATCTATCCTTGCTTTTATGCCTAGCTAGGGGCGTTAAACGATAGCTTGTTGGGAGGCAACCCAATTTTATTTTTATTCCTTGATTTTTGCTCCTGTTTAGTAATAAATAATTTATCTAGCCTCTGTTTTGGTTGTGTTTTTTGTGCTTAATTAGTGTTTGTGCCAAGTAGAACCGTTGGGAAGACTTGGGGAAAGTCTTTTGATCTTGCTGTAAAAAACAGAAACTTTAGCGCTCACGAGAATTGCTGCCATTTTAATTAGAAAGTGATATTTAGTTAATTATTTTTGCAGATGATTAACAGATAAATTACTCACGTCCAGTAATTTATTTTAGAATTTTGGGGGTTCCAAAAGTTTGCGTTAGCTACAGATTACTACAGACTGTTCTGTTTTTGACAGATTCTGTCTTTCGTGTGTTGTTTGCTTATTTTGATGAATCTATGGCTAGTAAAAGAGCTTATAAACCATAGAGAAGTTGGAATACAGTAGGTTTAACACCAATACAAATCAAGAATGAGTTCATTACAGTCCCTTGAAGTGGTGTTTTGTTTTCTTTCGCTAACGGAGCTCACGAGATTTTCTATTTAAGTTTTGTGTTGTGAAGTTTTCAAGTTTTGGGTAAAGATTTGATGGATTATGGAACAAGGAGTGGCAAGAGCCTAAGCTTGGGGATGTCCATGGCACCCCAAGGTAAAATTCAAGGACACCAAAAAGCCTAAGCTTGGGGATGCCCCGGAAGGCATCCCCTCTTTCGTCTTCGTCCATCGGTAACTTTACTTGGAGCTATATTTTTATTCACCACATGATATGTGTTTTGCTTGGAGTGTCTTGTATGATTTGAGTCTTTGCTTTTTAGTTTACCACAATCATCCTTATTGTACACACCGTTTGAGAGAGACTCACATGATTTGAAATTTATTAGAATACTCAATGTGCTTCACTTATATCTTTTGAGCCATATAGTTTTTGCTCTAGTGCTTCACTTATACCTTTTAGAGCACGGTGGTGGTTTTATTTTATAGAAATAATTGATCTCTCATGATTCACTTATATTATTTTGAGAGTCCTTTAGAACAACATGGAAATTTTCTTTAAGGAATAATATAAAAACTTTCATAGAAAGTGCATTGAATACTATGAGAAGTTTGAGATAACCCACAAGTATAGGGGATCGCAACAGTTTTCGAGGGTAAAGTATTCAACCCAAATTTATTATATCAGGATCAATAGAGAATTCATAATCCTTATCGGTAACACAGATAGGTGAAGTAGAAAAAGTAGGGTCAGGTTTCATTCTAGCATTTAGAGATTGCTTGTTCCATTTAGCTAATAATCTCTTAAGTTCGTATCTATCTTTGCAAGCTAAAATAGCTAAAGAGGCTTCTTGATCAAAAAACATAACCCTCGTAAATAACAAATGATTCTTCATCATCACTTTCATTAGTATTATCAGATTCAATATTTTCAATCTCTCTAGCCCTAGCAATTTTTTCATCAAGAAAATCACTAAGTGTCACAGTAGTATCAAGCATAGAAGTAGTTTCATCATAAGTATCATGCATAGCAGAAGTAGCATCATCAATAACATGCGACATATCAGAACGAATAGCAGAAGCAGGTGTAGGTGTCGCAAGCTTACTCAAAACAGAATGTGAATCAAGTGCAGAGCTAGATGGTA
This sequence comes from Triticum urartu, assembly GCF_003073215.2. Taxonomy (NCBI): domain Eukaryota; kingdom Viridiplantae; phylum Streptophyta; class Magnoliopsida; order Poales; family Poaceae; genus Triticum; species Triticum urartu. Next base: position 593,940,533 of record NC_053023.1, on the reverse strand, counting down.
GTTCCTTACCTCCCCTCGTAGTTGAGGGATAAAACTCGGTTCTTGGATCTTTCAAGTTCTTCATAATGATAAGCAGATATAAATCCCAAGTGACTCAAAGAATAGAGCTATGCTCCCCGACAACGGCGCCAGAAAATAGTCTTGATAACCCACAAGTATAGGGGATCGCAACAGTTTTCGAGGGTAAAGTATTCAACCCAAATTTATTGATTCGACACAAGGGGAGCCAAAGAATACTCTCAAGTATTAGTAGCTGAGTTGTCAATTCAACCACACCTAGAAACTTAATATCTGCACCAAAGTATTTATTAGCAAAGTAATATGATAGTAGTGGTAACGGTAGCAAAAGGTAACAGTAGTGAAAGTAATGTTTTTGGTATTTTGTAGTGATGATAGAAATAGCAACGGGAAAGTAAATAAGCGAAGAACAATATATGGAAAGCTCGTAGGCAATGGATTAGTGATGGAGAATTATGCCGGATGCGGTTCATCATGTAACAATCATAACATAGTGTGACATAGAACTAGCTCCAGTTCATTAATATAATGTAGGCATGTATTCCGAACATAGTTATACGTGCTTATGGAAAAGAACTTGCATGGCATCTTTTGTCCTACCCTCCCGTGGCAGCGGGGTCCTTACAGAAACTAAGGGATATTAAGGCCTCCTTTTAATAGAGTACCGGGGAGCAAAGCATTAACACTTAGTGAATACATGAACTCCTCAAACTACGGTCATCACCGGTAAGTATCCCGATTATTGTCACTTCGGGGTTAACGGATCATAACACATAATAGTAAGATGTGCCACAATAGTTTCAGATTCATAGCCATAGAAAGGATCAGATTCAACCAAAGTAACTAACTCAGGATTGACAGAGAAATCATAATCCTCATCGGAAATACAGATAGGTGAAGTAGCAAAAGCAGGGTCATATTTCATTCTAGCATTCAAGGATTTTTCTTTCAGCTTAGCTAATAATTTCTTAAGATCATATCTATCATTGAAAGCTAAAAAGTCTCTAGCAGTTTCTTCATCCATAACATAACCCTCAGGCACAACAGGCAATTCATATCTAGGGGGAGAATCTTCATCATCACTTTCATCAATATTATCAGTTTCAATAATTTCATTCTCTCTAACCCTAGCAAGTTGTTCATCAAGAAATTCACCTAATGGCACAGTATTATCAAGCATAGGAGTAGTTCATCATAAGTATCATGCAAAGCAGAAGTGGCATCATCAATAACATGCGACATATCAGAATGAATAGCAGGAGTAGGTGTCAAAAGTTTACTCAAAACAGAAGGTGAATCAAGTGCAGAGCTAGATGGCAGTTCCTTACCTCCCCTTGTAGTTGAGGGAAAAATCTTGGTTCTTTTATCTTTCAAGTTCTTCATAGTGATCAGCAGATATAAATCCCAAGTGACTCAAAGAATAGAGCTATGCTCCCCGGCAACGGTGCCAGAAAATAGTCTTGATAACCCACAAGTATAGGGGATCGCAACAGTTTTCGTGGGTATTAGCAGCTGAGTTGTCAATTCAACCACACCTGGAAAACTTAATATCTGTAGCAAAGTATTTAGTAGCAAAGTAGTATGATAGTAGCGGTAACGGTAGCAAAAGTAACAGTAGCAGTTTTGTAGTGATTGTAACAAAGGCAACGGAAAAGTAACTAAGCAAAGATCAATATGTGAAAAGCTCGTAGGCAATGGATCAGTGATGGATAATTATGTCGGATGCAATTCCTCATGCAACAGTTATAACATAGGGTGACACAGAACTAGCTCAAGTTCATTAATATAATGTAGGCATGTATTCCGAATATAGTCATACGTGCTTATGGAAAAGAACTTTTGCATGACATCTTTTGTCCAACCCTCCCATGGCAGCGGGGTCCTATTGGAAACTAAGGGATATTAAGGCCTCCTTTTAATAGAGTACCTGACCAAAGCATTAACACTTAGTGAATACATGAACTCCTCAAACTATGGTCATCACCGGTAAGTATCCCGATTATTGTCACTTCGGGGTTAACGGATCATAACATATAATAGGTGACTATAGACTTGCAAGATAGGATCAAGAACACTCATATATTGATGAAAACATAATAGGTCCAGATCTGAAATCATGGCACTCGGGCACTAGTGACAAGAATTAAGCATAGCAAAGTCATAGCAACATCAATCTCAGAACATAGTGGACACTAGGGATCAAACTCTAACAAAACTAACTCGATTACATGATAGATCCCATCCAACCCATCACTGTCTAGCAAGCCTACGATGGAATTACTCACGCGCGGTGGTGAGCATGATGGAATTGTTGATGGAGCATGGTTGATGATGACGATGGCGATCGATTCCCCTCTCCGGAGCCCCGAACGGACTCCAGATCAGCCCTCCTAAGAGGTTTTAGGGCTTGGCGGCGGCTCTGTATCGTAAAACACGATGAATTCTTCTCTCTGTTTTTCTCTCCCCGAAACAAGAGTGAGATCTGATAAATATGATAAGATAATATTTTTGGTATTTTTATGATAAAGATGCAAAGTAAAATAAAGGCAAAGTAAATAGCAAAGTAAATAACTAAGTAGTAGGAGATTGATATGATAAAGATAGACCCGGGGGCCATAGGTCTCACTAGTGGCTTCTCTCGAGAGCATAAGTATTCTACGGTGGGTGAACAAATTACTGTTGAGCAATTGACAGAATTGAGCATAGTTATGAGAATATCTAGGTATGATCATGCATATAGGCATCACGTCCGAGACAAGTAGACTGACTCCTGCCTGCATCTACTACTATTACTCCACTCATCGACCGCTATCCAGCATGAATCTAGAGTATTAAGTTAAAACAGAGTAACGCCTTAAGCAAGATGACATGATGTAGAGGGATAGACTCATCCAATATGAAGAAAACCCATCTTGTTATCCTCGATGGCAACAATACAATACGTGCCTTGCTGCCCTTACTGTCACCAGGAAAGGACACCGCAAGATTGAACCAAAGCTAAGCACTTCTCCCATTGCAAGAAAGATCAATCTAGTAGGCCAAACCAAACTAATAATTCGAAGAGACTTGCAAAGATAACCAATCATACATAAAAGAATTAAGAGAAGATTCAAATATTATTCATAGATAGACTTGATCATAAACACAGAATTCATCGATCTCAACAAACACACCGCAAAAAGAAGATTACATCGAATAGATCTCCACAAGAGAGGGGAGAACATTGTATTGAGATCCAAAAAGAGAGAAGAAGCCATCTAGCTACAAACTATGGACCCGTAGGTCTGAAGTAAACCACTCACACTTCATCGCAGAGGCTATGGTGTTGATGTAGAAGCCCTCCGTGATCGATGCCCCCTCCGGCGGAGCTCCGAAACAGGCCCTAAGATGGGACCTCGTGGATACAGAAAGTTACGGCGGTGGAATTAGGGTTTTGGCTCCGTATCTGATCGTTTGGGGGTACGTGGGTATATATAGGAGGAAGAAGTACGTCGGTGGAGCAACAGGGGCCCCACGAGGGTGGAGGGCGCGCCTGGGGGGGGGGGGTAGGCGCCCCCCTACCTCGTGGGCTCCTGTTACGTGGCTCGACGTAGGTCCCAAGTCTCCTGAGTTGTATTCGGTGAGAAAATCACGTTCCCGAAGGTTTCATTCCGTTTGGACTCCGTTTGATATTCCTTTTCTTCGAAACCCTAAAACAGGCAAAAAAACAGCAATTCTAGGCTGGGCCTCCGGTTAATAGGTTAGTCTGAAAAATAATATAAAAGTGGATAATAAAGCCCAATAATGTCCAAAACAGTAGATAATATAGCATGGAGCAATCAAAAATTAGAGATACGTTGGAGACGTATCAGTCGTCAGCCGCGTCCCCTGGATTGCTGTCTTCGCTTGATTCTCCGCCGTCGCCTGGTCCGGCCCAGGCCGACGCGTCTCCCCAGCCCATGTCGCCTACTGCTGAAGATCGTTCAGCCGCGACACCACTGGTCGGGTCTCCGTCCTCGCCGCCACCATCTACCGATGATGGGGCTCCCGGCACACTATGGTCACCCGTCACTGCGATCATACGCGTAAGCCCAAGACATACACGGATGGCACGGTGCGGTACGACACTCGTTGGCGTGCATTCTTCACCGCACCCACTTCTCATCGTGATGCTCTTGGTGAACCGGCTTGGCGTGCCGCCATGTCTGAGGAATTTGATGCCCTTTTTCATATGCACACATGGGTGTTGGTGCCTCAGCCTCATGGTGTTAATGTTGTGGGCTGCAAGTGGATCTTTAAGACGAAGCATCGACCGGATGGTTCTGTTCACAAGCACAAAGCTCGCCTTGTTGCTCGTGGTTTTACTCAATAGCAAGGGATCGACTATGGAGATACTTTCAGCCCCGTGGTGAAGCCTACCACAATTCGTCTGGTCCTCTCTCTTGCTGTCTCCCACGGGTGGAGTCTTCGACAGATTGATGTGAGTAATGCTTTTCTCCATGGTTTTTTGGCCGAAGAGGTCTACATGCAGCAGCCCCCTGGTTTTGAGGATGCTCGTAATCCCTCTCATGTCTGCAAACTCCAGAGGTCTATCTACGGGCTCAAACAGTCACCGCATGCCTGGTATGCTCGGTTGTGTCAGTGTCTCTCACAGCTTGGTTTCGTTCCCTCCAAGGCAGATGCGTCCTTGTTCATCATTTCACATGGTGCTATCCAGATATACATGCTAGTGTATGTTGATGATACTGTGATTGCTGGTTCTACACCTACTGTGGTGGATCGCCTTGTGCAATCCTTGTCTGCGAGTTTTCCCATCAAAGACTTGGGCCGACTGGAGTACTTTCTTGGACTGGAAGCATCCTTTCATTCAGGGGGCATGACATTGACGCAGAAGAAGTATGCACTTGATCTCCTTCATCGCGTCAACATGGAGAACTGCAAGTCCACTTCCACTCCTCTTGCCACATCCGAGATCCTCTCGCGTCATTGTGGTGCATTCCTGAGTACCGATGATTCTTTCAGGTATCGCAGTGTAGTTGGAGCGCTTCAGTATCTGACACTCACTCGTCCAGACATCTCCTTTGCCATGAACAAAGTGTGCCAGTTCCTATCTCAGCCTACGGAGGTTCATTGGGAAGCAGTTAAGCATATTCTAAGGTATGTCAAAGGTACGCTAGACACGGGACTACGGATTCGTAAGTCTAGATTTACTGGAGTCAGTATATTCACCGATGTAGACTGGGCAGACTGTGTTGATGACATGCGTTCTACCGGTGGCTTTGTTGTATTTGTTGGACCCAATCTTATATCTTGGAGTTCCAAGAAGCAGCCTACAGTCTCGAGGTCTAGCACCAACGCAGAGTAAGGCATTGGCCATTGGCGCAGCCGAAGCCATTTGGATAGACACAATTCTCACAGAACTTGGAGTCACACGACAGTGCACACCCATATTATGGTGTGATAACTTAGGGGCAACTTACCTGACGGCGAATCCAGTGTTTCATGCTCCGACCAAACACATTGAGACTGATTTCCATTTTGTGAGAGAATGAGTAGCTGTTGGTAAACTGGAAGTCAGGTTCATCTCAACTGATGATTAGCTAGCGGATGTATTTACTAAACCCGCTACTCGACAGATGCTAGACCGCTTTAGAACCAATCTGAATCTTGTATGTAGTTCAGATTGAGGGGGCATGTAAAATAGGGTCTAGCATATTATACATGTACACGTATTTGTATATGTACGTAATTGTATTCTGATCATCTATATATTGAGACGTGAGGCTGGATGTTAGCCACACACGCAAAAACCCTAACCCTGCCTCTTCAACTGAGTCAGCAAGGGATTTCTCCCTTACTCCAAACCCCACCACCCAGCCAGGCCGGAACCAACCAGCCACCTCGCCGCCCACCAGCATGCGCCACCGCGGTCTTGACGCGACCCACGCTGCCTCACTGAGATCACCACCACGAGACCAAGTGGATGGAGAGAGACGCACGAGGCGACGGAGCAGCAGCATCGGAGACACGTGGGAGGGAACTACCTCCACCGCCGTCGCGCGGGAGGCTCGAGTCTCCAGCACCGTCGCGGCCGCCATCGGGATGCAGCAGCAGGGCATACCAGGCCACCCCTGGCCTGGCCAGGCCCAAATCAGGCCCGTAAAGCCCGGTGGCCACACTGCAGCAGAGCGGCACCAGCGCCACCAGCCACCACCCACCCATCCTCGCTCCCCTGCCTCCCGGAAGCCATGCCGACGACCCTCCCAGCCGTCGGCCTGCCCAAACTGAGATGGGGCCTGAAGGGCCCCGATCTGGGCCAAGTGGGCGCCGCCAGATCGCGTCGCCCTACCGCCAACGGCAGCGCTGCCGTCCAGTAGATCACCCGCCACCATGCCGGAGAGCCCTGCCGCCGCCTAGGAGCACCCCGCAGCGCCGCACTGCCCCACGTCAGTGCGACCCGAGAGGGGAACGGCCAGGGGGCACCGCCACCAGCGCTGCCCGGGCCAGGCCCAGCGTCGTATGCCAGCGATGGCGGCAAGGAGGGAAGGAAGGGGGAGTGTTCGGGGAGGAGGCGCTGGGGCGCGGCCGGTCGCCCGCGGGGGCGATGCGGTCGTGTGACGTCTTTTTCCTGTCGTTCGGCTTTCGGCATCCAATCCACAGTTTTCAGAATACCTTTGACTCAGACTCCAGCATGGTCATAATTCTTAAGAACTACTAGGTGCACCTTTTTATGATTAAAACCTTGTTGCTAATTGGCTCTATAGTGTCTTCCAACATTGCTATTTGTTCGAGTAGTGTTTGATTTTTTTGTGGGAAGGGGATCATCGTGCTACTGAGTTGCCAACCAAAGGACAACTCCCATTGACAACTATTCGTTGTCATGTGCAACAAGTGCTTCCCGGCGGTGGAGGTGTGCAATAAGTGCTCCCTGGCGGCGGAGGCGGCCCTCGCAGCGGCAGTTTCCGTCCTCAACTCGGTGAGAAAAAACGCCACCCAAATAGAACAGACGACGAACATAGAAAGATCTAAGGCTTCCTGTGCTCCAACGGCAAGACAATAAAGGTTATGCTGACCACTGGGTCACTGATGACGAAGACGGAGCTCCTACACCTAGAGTTCCACGTCCAGCACGAAGGAAGGTTCTCCCAAGGGTAATGAAGCATAAAGGGGGGACGAAGAAGCTCAACTGATTATGAATCCGATACTATCTCAAAGAATGTATAAATTCGAAAAAAAATATTTTTTAAAAAGGGGGGTTCGCCCCATCCTCTGCATCAGAACGATGCGTACGGCCATAATTATTAATAAGCAAAAGGTCCAACATAAGTCTCCAAGTCTCGAACAAAAACGAAAAGAAGGCTCACAAAGAGCAACACAATAGTAGAAAAGCCACAACCGGTTGGCAAAAAATATAGGAACACTAAATGCCTATCCTATTACATGATCGACATCCAAACCGGTTGAAAATATCCCGTGCTGCCATCTCCCATTGGGTAGATCTAGTAACCAAACGCTCCCTGGCCTCCGTCGGAGTGAGTAGCGACCAAATACGGATCAACGCGGAGGCTCTAAAGATAACCTGCAAAAAATGAATATTTATTGTTCTGTTAAAGACCAAATCATTTCTGCAATTCCAGATTGCCCATAACAACGCACAAATTCCTACACGAATGTGTCTTGCCGTGTCAAGATCTATCCCATCAAGCCACGCCCCAAATAACATGGTGATGGAATTCAGAGGAGTAATGTTGAATGCTATGTTAACCGACCGCCACATAATTTTTGCCAGAGGGCAATCGAGAAAGAGGTGTTTGATTGATTCATGTCGGTGTTCGAATAAGCATAACACTAGCTTCATGTTTCGTGCTTTTGCCAAGTCATGCTCCATGAAGATGATAGTATCATCTGCGTACTGCGAGATGGATACACCTCCGTCAACTAAGTGCGGGACAAGGCCTCCTACCTGGCCCGCCTCCTTAGCCCTTCCTATAAGAATTGCCAACATATCGACCACTATGTTGAAAAGAATAGGTGACATCGGATCTCCTTGCCCCAGTCCTTTATGTGTTTGGAAGTAGTGGCCTATGTCATCATTCACTTTAATCCCAACACTCCCTTTTTGCGTGAAAGAGTCTACCTGGCGTCTCCAGGCCTGATCAAAAACTTTCATACACAAAGCTAGTTGAAGGAAAGGCCATTTGACCTTATCGTACGCTTTCTCAAAGTCCACTTTGAAAACAACGCCATCTAGTTTTTTCGTGTGGATTTCATGGAGAGTTTCATGCAGGACCACAACCCCTTCTAGGATGTTTCTTTCCGGCATGAAAGCAGTTTGGGACGGGCGCACCACAGAGTGCGCAATTTGCGTAAGCATGTTCATCCCGACCTTGGTGAAAATTTTGAAACTTACATTAAGAAGACAGATAGGCCTGAACTGCTCGATACAAACAACCTTGGTTTTCTTAGGAAGTAAAGCTATCATTCCAAAATTTAATTGAAACAACTGAAGCTGTCCAGAGAATAGGTCATGGAACATCGGGAGCAAATCTTCTTTGATGATATGCCATCACTTTTAATAAAACTCTGCCGGAAAATAATCCAGCCCTGGAGCCTGATGACCCACAAGTATAGGAGATCTATCATAGTCCTTTCGATAAGTAAGAGTGTCAAACCCAACGAGGAGCAGAAGGAAATGATAAGCGGTTTCCAGCAAGGTATTCTATGCAAGTACTGAAATAAGTGGTAACATATAGTTTTGTGATAGGATAATTTGTAACGAGCAACAAGTAACAAAAGTAAATAAAGTGCAGTAAGGTGGACCAATCCTTTTTGTAGCAAAGGGCAAGCCTGGACAAACTCTTATATAGAGAAAAGTGCTCCCGAGGACACATGAGAATATCGTCAAGCTAGTTTTCATCACGTTCATATGATTCGCGTTCGGTACTTTGATAATTTGGTATGTGGGTGGACCGGTGCTTGGGTACTGTCCTTACTTGGACAAGCATCCCACTTATGATTAACCTCTATTGCAAGCATCCTCAACTACAACAAAAGTATTAAGGTAAACCTAACCATAGCATGAAACATATGGATCCAAATCAGCCCCTTATGAAGCAACGCATAAACTAGGGTTTAAGCTTCTGTCACTCTAGCAACCCATCATCTACTTATTACTTCTCAATGCCTTCTTCTAGGCCCAAATAATGGTGAAGTGTTACGTAGTCGACATTCACATAACACCACTAGAGGAGAGACAACATACATCTCATCAAAATATCGAACGAATACCAAATTCACATGACTACTAATAGCAAGACTTCTCCCATGTCCTCAGGAACAAACATAACAACTCACAAAGCATAATCATGTTCATAATCAGAGGGATATTAATATGCATATAGGATCTGAACATATGATCTTCCACCAAATAAAGCAACTAGCATCAACTACAAGGAGTAATTAACACTACTAGCAACCTACTAGTAGCTTTCCTGGACTAGGAGACAAGAATTGGATACAAGAGATGAACTAGGGTTTTGAGAGGAGATGGTGCTGGTGAAGATGTTGATGGAGATTGCACCCTCCCGATGAGAGGAGCATTGGTGATGACGATCGCGATGATTTCCCCCTCCCGGAGGGAAGTTTCCTCGGCAGAACAGCTCTGCCGGAGCACTAGATTGGTTCCGCCAAGGTTCCGCCTCATGGCGGCGGAGTTTCGTCCGAGGAGATGGCTTATGATTTTTTTCTCATCGAAAGACTCCATATAGCAGAAGATGGCCATCGGAGGGCCACCAGGGGGCCCACGAGGTAGGGGGTGCGCCCAGGGGGTAGGGCGCGCCCCCACCCTCGTGGGCAGGGTGTGGCCCCCCTGGTGAACTTCTTGCGCTCAATATTTATTATATATTCTGAAAACGTCTTCCGTGAAGTTTTAGGACTTTTGGAGCTGTGCAGAATAGGTCTCTAATATTTGCTCCTTTTCCATCCCAGAATCCCAGCTACCAGCATTCTCCCTCTTTATGTAAACCTTGTAAAATAAGAGAGAATAGGCATAAGTATTGTGACATAATGTGTAATAACAACCCATAATGCAACAAATATCGATATAAAAGCATGATGCAAAATGGACGTATCAACTCCCCCAAGCATAGACCTCGCTTGTCCTCAAGCGAAAGCCGAAATCGAAAAGTATGTCCACATGTTTGGAGATAGAGGTGTCAATAAAAGTAAAATACGGACATGAGGGCATCATGATCATTCTTAGAACAGCAACTTACATAATTCTTGTCATATGATTTCTTATGCTAGAGTAATAATTCAATCACAATTTCGAGTATGAATCGTAAACTTCATTGAAAACTAACAAACTATAATCTCAGTCATTGGAGCAATTGCAATTTATCATAACATAGGAAAGAGTCAATATATAAGAGATTTTAAGCAAGTCCACATACTCAACTATCATATAGTATTTCACAATTGCTGACACTCACGCAATACTTATGGGTATGGAGTTTTAATCGGACACGGAGAAAGATAGGGCCTTATAGTTTGGCCTCCCAACGTTTTACCTCAAGGGTAATGTCAACAATAATAGTCCATGAAAGCTCACATCCAATTAGCCATATATACTAGGATCTTTCCAACATACTGTGCTTGCCGAAGGATAAAATGTAAGAAGGAAGGGTGAAGACCACCATGACTCTTATGCAATGTAGGAGATAAAAGTAAAAGATAGGCCCGTCGCAGAGGGAAGCAGAGGTTGTCATGCGCTTTTATGGTTGGATGCACAAAATCTTAATGCGAAAGAACGTCACTTTATATTGCCACTTGTGATATGGACCTTTATTATGCAGTCTGTCGCTTTTATTTCTTCCACATCACACGATTGTATAAAGCTTATTTTCTCCCACACTAATAAGTCATACATATTTAGAGAGCAATTTTTATTCCTTGCACCGATGACAACTTACTTGGAGGATCTTACTCAATCCATAGGTAGGTATGGTGGACTCTCATGGCAAAACTAGTTTAAGGGTATTTGGAAGCACAAGTAGTATCTCTACTTGGTGCGATGGATTTGGCTAGCATGAGGGGGAAAGGAAAACTCAACCATGTTGGATGATCCATGACAATATAATTTATCTCAGATGTAAGAAAACATAACCCATTACGTTGTCTTCCTTGTCCAACGTCAACTCTTTAGCATGTCATATTTTAATGAGTGCTCACAGCCATAAAAGATGTCCAAGATTGTATATTTATATGTGAAGACCTCTATTTCTTTATTACTTCCTATTAATTGCAACCATGACCAAAACTATGTTTGTCAACTCTCAACAACTTTTATTCATCATACTTTTTCTTTGTGAGCTCATTACTCTCCATAAGATCCATATGATCTCTTTTTTTCCTTTTTTATTCTTTCTCTTTTCTTTTATTCACTTAGGATCATGGCAAAATAATCAAGCCCTTGACTCAACACTAATCTTTATTATATATAGCTCATGGACTCGATTACATAGAGGGATCATAAAGCAAAACTCAAAACTAGATCATGCCATAAACTTTATTCTACTAGATCAAGATATTACCAATAGGATCGAACTAAGAAAAACGATAAAGATAAAAGTGATGGTGATACGATACCGGGGCACTCCCCCAAGCTTGGCAGTTTCCAAGGGGACTGCCCATACCAGATACTCAATTCTTCTTTGTTGGTGGAGAAGGTGATGGTTTTGTTGATGACGTAGGCTTGTCGTCCTTCTTCCAAGGCATAGGCTCACCATCATAAAAGGATGATCGAGTCTCCTAAAACCTCAAGTCTTGTAACACCCCGGATGTAATTTACCTTATATGTATCCCAACTCTTGCCGTTTCCGGCACTAAGTTATTTTATTTCCTCGGGTTCGGGTTTTTGTCTCCGTGTGTTGTTGCCTTTGTCATGCATCTCATATCATGTCATCATGTGCATTGCATTTGCATACGTGTTCGTCTCATGCATCTGAGCATTTTCCCCGTTGTCCGTTTTGCATTCCGGCGCTCCTATCTCCTCCGGTGGTCCTTTCTACCTCTTTTCGTGTGTGGGGGTTAAACATTTCCGGATTGGAATGAGACTTGCCAAGCGGCCTTGGTTTACTACTGGTAGACCGCCTGTCAAGTTTCGTGCCATTTGGACTTCGTTTGATACTCCAACGGTTATCCGAGGGACCGATAAGGCCTCGTTTGTGTTGCAGCCCAACACCCTTCCAAGTTGGCCCAAAACCCACCAAAAACCCTTCAATCATCTAGAGCGTCCGATCACGATCGCGTGGCCACAAACCGTGCTCAATTTGGAGACTCCTAGCTCCTCCTACCTCTATATAAAGGCCTCTCCCCGAAAATCACGGGTCTTCTTCCCCCTAACCCTAGTTCCGCTCCTCTCCGCACGGCCGGACACGTCCGCCGGCCGCCGGACATACCGCCACCACCAACCGCCGACTGCCACGTGGCCTGTGCCGCCTCCCACCGCGCCGGCCCGTGGGGCCCGACCGCGGCCCTCCCCGGCCCCCGCGCGCGCCAGTCGCCGCCGCCCGAGGCTCATCGCCTCCCCCGCGCGCCTGCAAGCCTCCGCCGTCGTCCGCCGTTCGCCGCACCCGGCCGCCACACCGCCATTGCCGGGCGCCTTCGCGCCGACCGCTCATCGACCGCTGCCTCCTCGCCGCGTCCTCCGCCGCCGTCTTCTTCCGCGACGCCGGCAAGGCTCGCCGACCCCGCCGCCCGCCGACATCGCCCGCTCCGGGCGCCGCCTCGTCATCATTCTTCCTCCCCCGGCGAAGCCCGGCGATTCCGGCGACAACTCCGGCCGGGCGAACCTCGTATCTGCCGCCGCTACAGTGTTTCACCAGATCTGGATCGGGGGCTACAGTAAACCCTAGCGGTTGACCATTTTCCTCCGTTTCAGTATTTTTTGCAATCTTCATCATGTCGTAACTCTGCATCCGTAGCTCCGATTTGCATGTGTAGCATATCAAAATGTTCGTCTCAAAGAGTACATCATTTATCCTCATTGCATCATTTTCATTTGAGCTCATCTTGATGCCCGAAATGCTGTTGGAAGAGGGCTATGTGATAAATTGTGAGATCTGTTTCATCAAATATATATTTGTCATTTTTGCCATGATTAATGTGTGTATGCTATGCTCCTGAGCTCTACATGAGTTTTTTTATATGCCATGCCATCTTTACAGAGGGGTTTACCATGTATTTTTGTGATATGTGTGGTGACTAGCACAAGCTTGCAAAGTAGCATATTCGGTAATGCTGATTTCAGGGACTTAGATTTTCTCTAAGTCCTTGTCCTGATTTTTGTCATTATGCCATATGTTCATGTTGTTTCCTAGTGATCCGTGCCTCTGTTGAGGATGATCAATAAGGATGATTTGTTAACATGGTGGTGCTCTATCCAACCATGTCTTTGTTTGCAATTATGGAGCACGCTAGCTTGAGTCAATCGAGCTCTACTTTTGCTATTTCGTGAATCCTGGCAGATTGTTGACTTGTTAGCGATTTTGCCGAGGATGTTGCTATTGACCCGTGCATGCTATGTTGTTGTTCTTGCCATGTCTAGCTTCTATGCCATGTATTCTTGATGGGTGTATGCTTATTTTGTCATGCCATGCTCTGTAGTGAGTGCATCGAGCTCGTAAACATGCCTACTCGTTAACTGATTTGCATGCTCCAGTTTTTCACTAAGTCTGAGATCTGTTTATGTTTTTGCCATGTTCACATGCTTGCAATTGTATTTTCTAATCCCTTTTGGCTCAAGGTTACTAAGGGACTTTTGTTAAGTGCTTTGAGTAGCTTCATTCCATGCCTTGCTTTGCCATGTTAAGTTCCTGTAGCATGTAGTTTTCATGCTCTAAAGTTTGCTTCTGGATGTTAAATTCCAGACTTGTGTTAATTTCACAAGTCTGAAACCTGTTACCATTTGCTCTTTTGCCATGCTTGTTTGAACCTGTTAGTGGATGAATTAGCCATAGCTTAGTGATCATCTTTTGTCAAGCATTATGAGTGGATCCCTGCCATGTATTTTGTTGTCATGTTTGAGTGTTGTAGCATATTTATCTGTATGCATTTAGATGGCTACTTGCTGATTATCGCAGATCTGTGCCATATTTGTTTTGCTTGCCATTTCCAAACCGTGCATCCGATTGCGGTGATCTTTATATCGATTTCAACCGAAATCACCTCACCTTTCCAGTGGCACTCTTAGATTTCCATGTTGAGGCCAGGTTCAATCATTCATTGTCAAATCTTGCATATGCATCACATATCGCATCCCGCATAGCATACCATGTTCGCATCATGTTGTTTGAGCATTGCACGTGGTTGATTGTGTTCCTTTTGCTTGTTTGTCTTGTTTGGGTAGATCCGGGAGACGAGTTCGCAAACGAGGAGCCCGTTGAGTTTGCTTACGAGGATCAAGTCAACTCTGACAACTTTGCAGGCAAGATGACCATACCCTCGAAATCGCTTCTATCTTTGCTTGCTAGTTGCTCGCTCTTTTGCTATGCCTATGACACGATACCTACCACTTGCTTATCATGCCTCCCATATTGTTGAGCCAAGCCTCTAACCCACCTTGTCCTAGCAAACCGTTGTTTGGCTATGTTACCGCTTTGCTCAGCCCCTCTTATAGCGTTGTTAGTTGCAGGTGAAGATTGGAGTTTTGTTCCTTGTTGGAACATGGATTTTTTGTTGGGATATCACAATATCTCTTATTTAATTAATGCATCTATATACTTGGTAAAGGGTGGAAGGCTCGGCCTTTTGCCTAGTGTTTTGTTCCACTCTTGCCGCCCTAGTTTCCGTCATATCGGTGTTATGTTCCCGGATTTTGCGTTCCTTACGCGGTTGGGTTATAATGGGAACCCCTTGACAGTTCGCCTTGAATAAAACTCTTCCAGCAATGCCCAACTTTGGTTTTACCATTCGCCACCTAGCCTTTTTTCCCTTGGGTTCCGCGGACTTAAGGGTCATCTTTATTTAAAACCCCAGGCCAGTGCTCCTCTGAGTGTTGGTCCAACCTGTCAGCTGCCGGTGGCCACCGGGGGCAACTTTGGGCTGGCCTACCGGAACCTTGGACAATCCGATGTGCCCTGAGAACGAGATATGTGCAGCTCCTATCGGGATTTGTCGGCACATTCGGGCGGTGTTGCTGGTTTAGTTTTACCATTGTCGAGGATATCTTGTAACCGGGATTCCGAGCCTGATCGGGTCTTCCCGCTAGAAGGAATATCCTTCGTTGACCGTGAGAGCTTGTGATGGGCTAAGTTGGGACTCCCCTGCAGGGATTTGAACTTTTGAAAGCCGTGCCCACAGTTATGGGCAGATGGGAATTTGTTAATGTCCGGTTGTAGATAACATGAAACTTAACTTAATTAAAATGAATCAACCGCGTGTGTAACCGTGATGGTCTCTTCTCGGCGGAGTCCGGGAAGTGAACACGGTGTTGGAGTAATGTTTGACGTAGGTTGTTCTAGGATCACTTCTTGATCATAGTTCTTTGTTCGTGCTTTGCCTTCTCTTCTCGCTCTCTTTTGCGAAGAGGATAGCCACCATATATGCTAGTCACTTGTTGCAGCTCCACATATTACCTTACCTTTACCTATAAGCTTAAATAGTCTTGATCGCGAGGGTGCGAGATTGCTGAGTCCCCGTGACTCACATATTACTTCCAAAACCAGATGCAGGGACTAATGATACCATTCCAGACGATGCGCTTGAGCTCAAGTGGGAGTTCGATGAAGACTCTCGTCGTTATTATGTGTCTTTCCCAGATGATCAGTAGAGGTGCCCAGTTGGGGCGATCGGGGACCGTGTCGCATGTTGGGGTTGATCTTTATTTTAGTACCGTAGTCGGACCATGAGTGTATTGGATGTTTGTAATGTTATTCATGTATTCGTGTGACGTGGCGAGTGTAAGCCAACTATGTACCTTTTCCCCTTTTATCTATTTACATGGGTTGTTGTGAAGATTACCTTACTTGCGACATTGCTTTCAATGCGGTTATGCCTCTAAGTCGTGCTTCGACACATAGGAGATATAGCCACATCGAGGGCGTTACAAATCTGTAGCCAAACTCATCCTCTTGAATCTATATTCATACTCATAGTTTTGATTTTGCAGGTCATAGATCTGGGCTTGGAGGTGCTCGATTTTCTCATGAAGCTTGAAGATGGCCTCCCCAATGTCCTTGACGTCCAGCTTGTGGTTGTTGGTGAACTCTGTGATCATAATGTGATTGGAATCGAGTCCACGCTCGACCATCTCCTGACACTTGAAAACATCTTGCTCCAATCCCTCGAGCTTTGCCTCCGTGCTTCCGGTCTTCCTTGGTCCCTCAACATCGCGGATGTGCAACAACCCCTCACGCATCTCAATGGTTTGAGGGTGTTGCAGCACCTCCGCGAGGTAGGGGTTGATGACCTTCTCGAAGAACTGATCCTTCGGGGCACTTGAAGACGACATGACGTCCTGGATCTGTCAGAAAAACAGCTCGAAACACAAACAGAGGATAATTGCGTGATACGGGAGTCAAATCCCCCGGGAGATTATATAATGATTTTTTACCGACCAAAATACGTGTCGTGTAAGAAAACGGAGTCCGGAGAGCGCACGAGGTGCCCACGAGGTAGGGGGCGCGCCAAGTAGGGTAGGGTGTGCCCTCCACCCTCGTGGAGGCCTCGTGTCCTTCTCGGACTATTTCTTATTTTTCTATTTTTCTAAATATTCCAAAACGGAGAAGTATTGCCTTAAAAACAGTTTTGGAGTCGGTTTACTTACCGTACCACATACCTATTACTTTTCAGAGTATGAAACATTCCGGAAAGTGTCCCTTATGTATTCCTCCGGGGTTACGGTTTCAATAACATTGGTTTCAACATTTATGGGATTACCTGAGATATAATGTTTGATTCTTTGACCATTCACCACCTTCGGATTTGTGCCTTCGAAGTTGTTGATTTTTATGGCACCGAAACGATAGACCTCCTCGATAACGTAAGGACCTTCCCATTTAGAGAGAAGTTTTCCTGCAAAAAATCTTAAATGAGAGTTGTATAGCAATACATAATCACCTACATTAAACTCACACTTTTGTATCCTTTTATCATGCCATCTTTTAACTTTTTCTTTAAACAACTTGGCATTTTCGTAGGCTTGGGTTCTCCATTCATCGAGTGAGCTAATATCAAACTACCTCTTCTCACCGGCAAGTTTAAAATCATAATTGAGCTCTTTAATAGCCCAATATGCCTTGTGTTCTAATTCGAGAGGTAAGTAACATGCTTTTCCATAAACCATTTTATACGGAGACATACCCATAGGATTTTTATATGCAGAGACATACCCATAGGATTTTTATATGCAGTTCTATAGGCCCATAATGCATCATCAAGTTTCTTGGACCAATTCTTTCTAGACCTATTGATAGTCTTTTGCAAAATTAATTTGAGTTCTCTATTACTCAATTCTACTTGACCACTAGACTGTGGGTGATACGGAGATGCAATTCTATGATTGACGTCATATTTAGCAAGCATTTTACGGAAAGCATCATGAATAAAATGTGAACCACAATCAGTCATTAAATATCTATGGACTCCAAATCTTGGAAAAATAACTTCTTTAAGCATTTTAATAAAAGTGTTATGATCAGCACTACTAGTTGGAATAGCTTCTACCCACTTAGTAACGTAATCAACAACAACTAAAATATGTGTATATCCATTAGAGGAAGGAAAAGGCCCCATATAGTCAAAGCCCCAAACATCAAATGGTTCAATAACGAGTGAATAGTTCATAGACATTTCTTGACGTCTACTAATATTACCAATTCTTTGACACTCATCACAAGATAAGACAAACTTACGGGCATCCTTGAAGAGAGTAGGCCAATAAAAACTAGATTGCAATACCTTATGTGCAGTTCTATCTCCAGCATGGTGTCCTCCATAAGCTTCGGAGTGACACTTGCGTAGGATCTGTTCCTGTTCATGCTCAGGTACACTACATCTAATAACACCATCTACTCCTTTATAAAGATGTGGGTCATCCCAAAAGTAATGCCTCAAATCATAGAAGAACTTTTTCTTTTGCTGGTATGTGAAACTAGGTGGTATAAACTTAGCAACAATGTAATTAGCATAATCAGCATACCATGGAGCAGTATGAGAAGCATTTATGACATTTAATTGCTCATCAGGAAAGCTATCATCAATAGGTAGTGGGTCATCAAGCACATTTTCTAACCTAGACAAGTTGTCTGCAATGGGGTTCTCAGCTCCCTTTCTATCAACAATATGTAAGTCAAATTCTTGTAGCAAGAGAACCCATCTAATAAGTCTAGGTTTAGCATCTTTCTTTTCCATAAGATATTTAATAGCAGCATGATCAGTGTGAATAGTTACTTTAGAATCAACAATATAAGGTCTGAACTTATCACAAGCAAATACAACTGCTAAGAATTCTTTTTCAGTAGTAGCATAATTTCTTTGAGCATTGTTTAGGGTTTTACTAGCATATTGAATAACGTTTAATTTCTTATCAACTCTTTGCGCTAGAACAGCACCTACAACATAATCACTAGCATCACACATAATTTCAAAGGGTAAATTCCAATCAGGTGGTTGAACAATAGGTGCAGAGATCAATGCTTTCTTAAGTATTTCAAAAGCTTCTACACAATCATCATCAAATACAAATGGTATATCTTTTTGTAATAAATTAGTCTGAGGCCGAGAAATTTTTGAGAAGTCCTTAATGAACCTCCTATAAAATCCGGCATGACCAAGGAAACTTCTTATACCTTTGATGTCCTTGGGGCATGACATCTTTTCAATAGCATCAACCTTGGCTTTATCAACTTCAATACCTCTTTCAGAAACTTTATGCCCTAAGACAATACCTTCATTAACCATAAAGTGGCACTTTTCCCAATTCAAGACAAGATTAGTTTCTTCACATCTCTGCAAAACTCGATCAAGGTTGCTCAAGCAATCATCAAAACAAGATCCATAGACGGAGAAATCGTCCATGAAAACCTCACAAATCTTTTCACAAAAGTCAGAGAATATAGCCATCATGCATCTTTCAAAGGTAGCAGGTGCATTACATAAACCAAAAGGCATACGTCTATAAGCAAAAGTACCAAAAGGGCAAGTAAAAGTAGTCTTTGATTGATCCTTGGCTGACATAAGTATTTGAGAGAAACCAGAATAACCATCTAGAAAGCAAAAATGTGTATGTTTGGATAATCTTTCTAGCATTTGATCGATAAAAGGTAAGGGGTAATGATCCTTTTTGGTAGCCTTATTTAATTTGCGGAAATCAATTACCATCCTATAACCTATAATAATTCTTTGAGGAATCAATTCATCTTTATCATTAGGAATGACAGTAATACCTCCCTTCTTAGGGACACAATGGACAGGACTTACCCACTGACTATCAGCAATGGGATAGATTATACCTGCCTCAAGGAGCTTTAGTATTTCCTTTCTTACCACTTCTTCCATTTTAGGATTCAGCCGTCGTTGATGATCATGAACTAGTTTAGCATATTCTTCCAAATTTATTTTATGTTGACATAGAGTGGGACTAGTGCCCTTAAGATCATCAAGAGTATACACAATAGTAGCACGGTGCTTCTTCAGAGTTTTCAATAATCTCTCTTCCTCATGCTCTGAAAGGTTAGCACTAATAATAACATGATATATCTTTTTCTCATCAAGATAAGCATATTTAAGAGTATCCGGCAACGGTTTAAGTTCAAACACAGGATCACCCTTGGGTGGAGGAGGATCCCCTAGGATTTCAACAGGCAAATTTTGTTTCAGAATAGGTTCCTGTTTAAAGAATACTTCATCTATTTCCCTTCTTTCATTCATAAACATATCATTTTCATGGTCTAGCAAATATTGTTCTAAAGGATCACTAGGAGGTACGACAATAGCAGCAAGACCAAAAATTTCATCCTTACTAGGTAATTCTTCCTCACGGTGTTGTCTACTAAATTTAGAGAAATTAAATTCATGAGACATATCATCTAAACCGATAGTAACAACATCCTTTTTGCAATCTATCTTAGTATTAACAGTGTTCAAGAAGGGTCTACCAAATATAATGGGACAAAAGCTATCTTGCGGGGAACCAAGAACAAGAAAATCAGCAGGATATTTAGTTTTCCCACACAAGACTTCAATATCTCTAACAATTCCCATTGGTGAAATAGTATCTCTATTGGCAAGTTTAATTGTGACATCAATATCTTCTATCTCAGCAGGTGCAATATCATGCATAATTTCTTTGTATAAGGTGTAAGGTATTGCACTAGCACTAGCACCCATATCACATAAGCCATGATAACAATGATCTCCTATTTTAACAGAAATAACATGCATGCCTACCACAGGTCTGTTTTTATCTTTAGCACAAGGTTCAGCAATTCTAGCAGTCTCATCAAGAAAATGAATAACATGCCCATCAATACTATCAGACAAGAGATCTTTAACAATAGTAATATCAGGTTCAACTTTAATTTTCTCAGGAGGTGTATAAGTTTTAATATTGCCTTTACGAACCACAGTTGAAGTTTTAGCATGATCCTTTATCCTAATAGGAAAAGGTGGTTTTCAACATAAGCGGTAGGAACAATAGGATCATTATAAGTGACAGTCTTTTCTTCAACTTTAATTTGTGCAGCTACTTTTACTTCTATGAGAGGATGATATTTAAACCACTTCTCCCTAGGGAGATCAACATGAGTAGCAAAAGATTCACAGAAAGAAGCTACTATTTCAAAGTCAAGTCCATATTTAGTGCTAAATTTACGGAAAACATCGGTATCCATGAAAGATTTAACACAATCAAACTTAGGTGTCATACCTGACTCCTTACCTTTGTCGAGGTCCCAATCTTCGGAGTTGCATTTAATTCTTTCCAATAAACCCCATTTGAATTCAATAGTCTTCATCATAAAAGAGCCAGCAAAAGAACTATCGAGCATGGTGCGATTGTTATCAGAAAGCAGAGCATATAAATTTTGAATAATCATCTCTCTTGAGAGCTCATGATTGGGGCATGAATATAACATTGATTTAAGACTCCCCCAAGCTTGAGCGATGCTTTCTCCTTCACGAGGCCAAAAATTATATATATAATTGCGATCACAATGAACAAGGTCCATAGGATAAAACTTCTGATGAAATTCGACGTTTGTAGTTCCATGACCCCGTATCATCACATAGCCTATTGCCACCTCTTTTAGCACTGCGTTGGTTTTCCCCGAAGAGGAAGGGATGATGCAGGAAAGTAGCGTAAGTATTTCCCTCAGTTTTCGAGAACCAAGGTATCAATCCAGTAGGAGGCTACGCACGACTCCCTCGTACCTGCACAAAATAAATAAATCCTCGCAACCAACGCAAATAGGGGTTGTCAATCCCTATAGGGCCACTTACGAGAGTTAGATCTGATAGATATGATAAGATAATATTTTTGGTATTTTTATGATAAAGATGCAAAGTAAAATAAAGGCAAAGTAAATAGCAAAGTAAATAACTAAGTAGTAGGAGATTAATATGATAAAGATAGACCCGAGGGCCATAGGTTTCACTAGTGGCTTCTCTCGAGAGCATAAGTATTCTACGCTGGGTGAACAAATTACTGTTGAGCAATTGACAGAATTGAGCATAGTTATGAGAATATCTAGGTATGATCATGTATATAGGCATCACGTCCGAGACAAGTAGACCGACTCCTGCCTGCATCTACTACTATTACTCCACTCATCGACCGCTATCCAGCATGCATCTAGAGTATTAAGTTAAAAACAGAGTAACGCCTTAAGCAAGATGACATGATGTAGAGGGATAGACTCATGCAATATGAAGAAAACCCCATCTTGTTATCCTCAAGGGCAACAGTACAATACATGCCTTGCCGCCCTTACTGTCACCGGGAAAGGACACCGCAAGATTGAACCCAAAGCTAAGCACTTCTCCCATTGCAAGAAAGATCAATCTAGTAGGCCAAACCAAACTGATAATTCAAAGAGACTTGCAAAGATAACCAATCATACATAAAAGAATTCAGAGAAGATTCAAATATTATTCATAGATAGACTTGATCATAAACCCACAATTCATCGGTCTCAACAAACACACCGCAAAAAGAAGATTACATTGAATAGATCTCCACAAGAGAGGGGGAGAAGATTGTATTGAGATCCAAAAAGAGAGAAGAAGCCATCTAGCTACTAACTATGGACCCGTAGGTCTGAAGTAAACTACTCACACTTCATCGGAGAGGCTATGGTGTTGATGTAGAAGCCCTCCGTGATCGATGCCCCCTCTGGCGGAGCTCCGGAACAGGCCCCAAGATGGGATCTCGCGGATACAGAAAGTTACGGCGGTGGAATTAGGGTTTTGGCTCCTGTTCTAATCGTTTGGGGGTACGTGGATATATATAGGAGGAAGAAGTACATCGCTAGAGCAACAGGGGCCCCATGAGGGTGGAGGGCGTGCCTGGGGGGTAGGCGCACCCCTACCTCGTGGGCTCCTGTTACGTGGCTTGACGTAGGGTCCAAGTCTCCCGATTTGTATTCGGTGAGAAAATCACGTTCCCGAAGGTTTCATTCCGTTTGGACTCTGTTTGATATTCGTTTTCTTCGAAACCCTAAAACAGGCAAAAAATAGCAATTCTGAGCTGGGCCTCCGGTTAATAGGTTAGTCCCAAAAATAATATAAAAGTGGATAATAAAGCCCAATAATGTCCAAAACAGTAGATAATATAGCATGGAGCAATCAAAAATTATAGATACGTTGGAGACGTATCAAGCATCCCCAAGCTTAATTCCTGCTCGTCCTCGAGTAGGTAAATGATAAAACAAATTTTTTGATGCGGAGTGCTACTTGGCATAATTTTAATGTAATTCTTCTTAATTGTGGTATGAATATTCAGATCCGGAAGATTCAAGACAAAAGTTTCATATTGACATAAAAATGATAATACTTCAAGCATACTAACTAAGCAATTATGTCTTCTCAAAATAACATGGCCAAAGAAAGTTCATCCCTACAAAATCATATGGTTTAGTCATGTTTCATTTTCGTCACACAAGAATGCTATCATTATGCACAACCCCGATGACAATCCAAGCAATTGTTTCATACTTTAGTAATCTCAAACGTATAAACTTTCACACAATATATGAGCGCGAGCCATGGACATAGCACTATAGGTGGAATAGAATATAATGAGGGGGGTTATGTGGAGAAGACAAAAAGGACGAAGTCTCACATCAACGAGGCTAATCAATGGGCTATGGAGATGCCCACCGATTGATGTTAATGCAAGGAGTAGGGATTGCCATGCAACGGATGCACTAGAGCTATAAATGTATGAAAGCTCAACAAAAGAAACTACTGGGTGTGCATCCAACTTGCTTGCTCACGAAGACCTAGGGAACTTGAGGAGGCCCATTGTTGGAATATACAGCCAAGTTCTATAATGAAAATTTCCCACTAGTATATGAAAGTCATAACATGAGAGACTCTCTACTATGAAGATCATGGTGCTACTTTGAAGCACAAGTGTGGCAAAGGATAGTAACATTGTCCCTTCTCTCTTTTTCTCTCATTTTTTTGCCTTTTCTTTTTTATGGCATTTCTCTTTTTTTTGGGGGGGGGGCCTTCTCTTTTTTATGGCCTTCCTATTTTTTTATATTCCTCACTTGGGACAATGCTCTAGAAAATGATGATCATTACAGTTCTATTTATTTACAACTCAATGATTACAACTCGATACTAGAACAAAGATGACTCTATATGAATGCCTCCGGCGGTGTACCCGGATATGCAATGAACCAAGAGTGACATGTATGAAAGAATTATGAACGGTGGCTTTGCCACAAATACTATGTCAACTACATGATCATGCTAAGCAATATGACAATGATGAATGTGTCATGATAACGGAAGATATAAGGAGGTTTATGTGTGAAAGAGCATATCATATCACGGGGTTTGGATGCACCGGCGAAGTTTGCACCAACTCTCAATGTGAGAAAGGGCAATGCACGGTACCGAAGAGGCTAGCAAGGATGGAAGGGTGAGAGTGCGTATAACCCATGGACTCAACATTTGTCATAAAGAACTCACATACTTATTGCAAAAATCTACAAGTCACCAAAAACCTCGGTACTACGGGCATTCTCCTAGGGGGATAGATTGGTAGGAAAAGACCATCGCTCGTCCCCGACCACCACTCATAAGGAAGACAATCAAATAACACCTCATGTTTCAAATTTGTTGCATAACGTTTACCATACGTGCGTGCTACGGGACTCGCAAACCTCAAGACAAGTATTTCTCAATTTCACAACTACTCAACTAGCACGACTTTGATATTATTACCTCCATGTCTCAAAACAATCATCAAGCATCAAACTTCTCTTAGTATTCAACACACTCATAAGAAAGTTTTATTATTAATCTTGCATACCAAGCATATTAGGATTTTAAGCAAATTACCATGCTATTAAGACTCTCAAAATAATCTAAGTGAATCATGAGAGATCAATAGTTTCTATAAAACAAATCCACCACCGTGCTATAAAAGATATAAGTGAAGCACTAGAGCAAAATTATATAACTCAAAAGATATAAGCGAAGCGCATAGAGTATTCTAACAAATTCCAAATCATGTATGGCTCTCTCAAAACATGTGTACAGAAAGGATGATTGTGGTAAACTAACAAGCAAAGACTCAAATAATACAAGACGCTCCAAGTAAAACACATATCATGTGGCGACTAAAAATATAGCTCCAAGTAAAGTTACCGATAGAAGTACACGAAAGAGGGGATGCCTTCTGGGGCATCCCCAAGCTTTGGCTTTTAGGTGTCCTTAGATTATCTAGGGGTTCCATGGGCATCCCCAAGCTTAGGCTCTTGCCACTCCTTGTTCCATAATCCATCAAATCTTTACCCAAAACTTGAAAACTTCACAACACAAAACTTAAAGTAGAAAATCTCGTGAGCTCCGTTAGCGAAAGAAAACAAAAGACCACTTCAAGGTACTGTAATGAACTCATTCTTTATTTATATGGGTGTTATACCTACTGTATTCCAACTTCTCTAAGGTTTATAAACTAATTTACTAGCCATAGATTCATCAAAATAAGCAAACAACACACGCAAAACAGAATCTGACAAAAACAGAACAGTTTGTCATAATCTGTAGCTAGCGCAAGATCTGGAACCCCAAAAATTCTAAAATAAATTGCTGGACGTGAGTAATTTATCTATTAATCATCTGCAAAAATAATTAACTAAATAGTACTTTCCAAATAAACATGACAGCAGTTCTCGTGAGCGCTAAAGTTTCTGCTTTTTACAGCAAGTTCAACAAGACTTTCCCCAAGTCTTCCCAACGGTTCTACTTGGCACAAACACTAATTAAACACAAAAATCACAACCAAAACAGAGGCTAGATAATTTATTTATTACTAAGCAGGAGCAAAAAGCAAGTAATAAAAATAAAATTGGGTTGCCTCCCAACAAGCGCTATCGTTTAACGCCCCTAGCTAGGCCTAACAAGCAAGAATAGATCTAGGTATTGCCATCTTTGGTATTAGGAAAGAAAAGAGCAAACTTGCTATCTAGACAATTGATCCTTCTATTTTGATAAAGCACATGGATATTAATGGTAGAATAAAGATTAAATATGTTGCGGAAGTTTGTATCTAGGCTAGCCTTTATCTCTTTAATAGATTCATTTTGGTAAGAGAGCAAAAGAGATGTAGATTCAACTTTCTCATTCATGGGGTGCCCAAATATGGTTTTCATTTTTTCATAAGTGTCTACGACATCCCCTCAAGGAAACCTTCTTCAAATATAGAATCTAAGACATGCTTAAAAGAAGAAGGAAGGGCAATATAAAAGCTTTTTAGGTAAACTTCAATTTGATATTGAGGAACATAGCTAGCCCTGATCCTTAATAGTCTGTACCAAGCATCTTTCAAAGATTCATCAAGTAAATAACAAAAAATTCCAGAATCATCTTCATCAAAATTATTAAGACTCTCATTGATAACTCCGGTAGGTTTTTCCATAGTACCCTTATTTATAAGTTTAGCGAGGATAGAGGGGTTGTCCAAAGTAATAAAACTCCGGAGAGAACCCCCAACCCTTTTTGATTCAGACATAGCGGAAGAAAGGCAAGCGGAAAGAGAGGGAGGATAGAGAGAGAGGGCGAATAAAATGGCAAGGGTGAATTGGGGGGAGAGGAAAACGAGAGGCAAATGGCAAATAATGTAATGCGGGAGATAAGTGTATGTGATGGGTACTTGGTATGTTGACTTTTGCGTAGACATCCCCGGCAACGGCGCCAGAAATCCTTCTTGCTACCTCTTTTAGCACTGCGTTCGTTTTCCCCAAAGAGGAAGGGATGATGCAGCAAAGTAGCGTAAGTATTTCCCTCAGTTTTTGAGAACCAAGGTATGAATCTAGTAGGAGGCTACGCGCAAGTCCCTCGTACCTGCACAAAACAAATAAATCCTCGCAACCAACGCAAATAGGGGTTGTCAATCCCTATAGGGCCACTTACGAGAGTGAGATCTGATAGATATGATAAGATAATATTTTTGGTATTTTTATGATAAAGATGCAAAGTAAAATAAAGGCAAAGTAAATAGCAAAGTAAGTAACTAAGTAGTAGGAGATTAATATGATAAAGATAGACCCGGGGGCCATAGGTTTCACTAGTGGCTTCTCTCGAGAGCATAAGTATTCTACGGTGGGTGAACAAATTACTGTTGAGCAATTGACAGAATTGAGCATAGTTATGAGAATATCTAGGTATGATCATGTATATAGGCATCACGTCCGAGACAAGTAGACCGACTCCTGCCTGCATCTACTACTATTACTCCACTCATCGACCGCTATCCAGCATGCATCTAGAGTATTACGTTAAAAACAGAGTAACGCCTTAAGCAAGATGACATGATGTAGAGGGATAGACTCATGCAATATGAAGAAAACCCAATCTTGTTATCCTCGATGGCAACAACACAATACGTGCCTTGCTGCCCTTACTGTCACCGGGAAAGGACACTGCAAGATTGAACCCAAAGCTAAGCACTTCTCCCATTGCAAGAAAGATCAATCTAGTAAGCCAAACCAAACTGATAATTCGAAGAGACTTGCAAAGATAACCAATCATACATAAAAGAATTCAGAGAAGATTCAAATATTATTCATAGATAGACTTGATCATAAACCCACAATTCATCGGTCTCAACAAACACGCCGCAAAAAGAAGATTACATCAAATAGATCTCCACAAGAGAGGGGGAGAACATCGTATTGAGATCCAAAAAAGAGAGAAGAAGCCATCTAGCTACTAACAATGGACCCGTAGGTCTGAACTAAACTACTCACACTTCATCGGAGAGGCTATGGTGTTGATGTAGAAGCACTCCGTGATCGATGCCCCCTCCGGCGGAGCTCCGGAACAGGCCCCAAGATGGGATCTCGCGGATACAGAAAGTTACGATGGTGGAATTAGGGTTTTGGCTCCTGTTCTGATCGTTTGGGGGTACGTGGATATATATAGGAGGAAGAAGTACGTCGGTGGAGCAACAGGGGCCCCACGAGGGTGGAGGGCGCGCCTGGGGGGTAGGTGCGCCCCCTACCTCGTGGGCTCCTGTTATGTGGCTTGATGTAGGGTCCAAGCATCCTGAGTTGTATTCGGTGAGAAAATCACGTTCCCGAAGGTTTCATTCCGTTTGGACTCCGTTTGATATTCCTTTTCTTCGAAACCCTAAAACAGGCAAAAAACACCAATTCTGGGCTGGGCCTCCAATTACTAGGTTAGTCCCAAAAATAATATAAAAGTGGATAATAAAGCCCAATAATGTCCAAAACAGTAGATAATATAGCATGGAGCAATCAAAAATTATAGATACGTTGGAGACGTATCACCTATACCATGTCAATGCTTCTTCCTTCAAAGATAAAGGGAAGACCTTCTTCTTAACAACATCTCCGGCTACACCTGCAAGCTTAAATAATCCACAAACTTCATCCACATATATTAGGTGCTCATCACGATGCTTTGTTCCATCTCCTACAAAAGGATTAGCTAGCAGTTTTTCTGCCATACCCGAAGGAATTTCAAAGCAGACATTTTCATTTTCACTAGGTTCAGTAGGTTGAGGAGCAACTCTTTGCTCTACTGGTCGGGGTGAAGATACCGCGAACAAGCCCCTCAGAGGATTACTTTCCATAGTAACAAGTGACAGTAAATTTCAGCACACTATATAAATTTTTCCTTACCAAATTCCACCTACCAAAGGCGCTTCAGTCCCCAGCAATGGCGCCAGAAAAGAGTCTTGATAACCCACTAGTATAGGGGATCTATCGTAGTCCTTTCGATAAGTAAGAGTGTCGAACCCAACGAGGAGCAGAAGGAAATGATAAGCTGTTTCTAGCAAGGTATTCTCTGCAAGTACTAAAATAAGTGGTAACAGATAGTTTTGTCATAGGATAATTTGTAACGAGAAACAAGTAAAAAGTAAATAAAGTGCAGCAAGGTGGCCCAATCCTTTTTGTAGCAAAGGACAAGCCTGGACAAACTCTTATCTAGAGAAAAGCGCTCTTGAGGACACATAGGAATATTGTCAAACTAGTTTTCATCACGTTCATATGATTCGCGTTCGTTACTTTGATAATTTGGTATGTGGGTGGACCGGTGCTTGGGTACTGTCCTTACTTGGACAAGCATCCCACTTATGATTAACCTCTATTGCAAGCATCCGCAACTACAACAAAAGTATTAAGGTAAACCTAACCATAGCATGAAACATATGGATCCAAATCAGCCCCTTACGAAGCAACGCATAAACTAGGGTTTAAGCTTCTGTCACTCTATCAACCCATCATCTACTTAGTACTTCCCAATGCCTTCCTTTAGGCCCAAATAATGGTGAAGTGTTATGTAGTCGACGTTCACATAACACCACTAGAGGAGAGACAACATACATCTCATCAAAATATCAAATGAATACCAAATTCACATGACTACTAATAGCAAGACTTCTCCCATGTCCTCGGGAACAAATGTAACTACTCACAAAGCCTAATCATGTTCATAATCAGAGGGGTATTAATATGCATATAGGATCTGAACATATGATCTTCCACCAAATAAACCAACTAGCATCAACTACAAGGAGTAATTAACGCTACAAGCAACCTACTAGTACCAATCCCGGACTAGGAGACAAGAATTGGATACAAGAGATGAACTAGGGTTTTGAGAGGAGATGGTGCTAGTGAAGATCTTGATGGAGATTTCCCCCTCCCGATGAGAGGAGCGTTGGTGATGACGATGGCGATGATTTCCCCCTCCCGGAGGGAAGTTTTGTCGGCAGAACAGCTCTGCCGGAGCCCTAGATTGATTCCGCCAAGGTTCCACCTCGTGGCGGCGGAGTTTCGTCCGAGGAGATGGCTTACGATTTTTTTCTCATCGAAAGACTCCATATAGCAGAAGATGGCCATCGGAGGGCCACCAGGGGGCCCACGAGGTAGGGGGCGTTCCCAGGGGGGTAGGGCGCGCCCCCACCCTCTCGTGGGCTGGGTGTGGCCCCCTGGTGAACTTCTTGTGCTCAGTATTTTTTATATATTCTGAAAACGTCTTCCATGAAGTTTCAGGACTTTTGGAGCTGTGCAGAATAGGTCTCTAATATTTGCTCCTTTTCCAGCCCAGAATCCCAGCTGCCGGCATTCTCCATCTTTATGTAAACCTTGAAAAATAAGAGAGAATAGGCATAAGTATTGTGACATAATGTGTAATAACAGCCCATAATGCAATAAATATCGATATAAAAGCATGATGAAAAATGGACGTATCGGAGCCTTATTGTTTTTCATTTGTGCAATGACCTCAAACACCTCTTTCCATAAATGGGGCGGTCAGAATATCATTCTCATCTGCCGCAAGTTGAGGGACATCCTCAACCCTGGACTCATCTAAGGATACAAAATTATCCTCCGGAGGTCCAAACAACTGCTTATAGTAATTAGTTATATAAACTTTAAGGTTCTCTTGTCCTAGAATCGTCCCCTCGTCTTGCTCAAGCTGAAATTTCTTTCGGTGCTTGCCATTTGCAATCATATTTAAGAATTGAGTGTTGGATGATTTTGCGAACTTTAGCTCGCAATGCCCACTTCAATTCCTCCTCTCAAAGGAGTTCTTTCAGTCTCAACTCCGCCTCCATTTTAGTCTCCAGCTCTCTGGTATCTAAAATAGTGGATTCAGCTTTAATATCGAGGGATTGAATAAGTAGAAGGAGCCTTTCCTTCTCAACCTTATATATCCCATGCGCATGCTTTGCCCATCCACGAAGGAATCTTCATAGATGCCGAATCTTATTCTGCCATCTTTCAACAGGAGACCTCCCTCCTAAATATTTAGCCCATTCCCTTGCTATCAGATCAAGGAACCCTTCTCTTTCAAAACACAATAATTCAAAAGAAAAGTAATTTTTATTCCCCACATGGGTGGCCTCACCAGAATCAATTAGCAACAGAGTGTGATCCAAGACTGTGCGCGATAACACTTGGACTGTTACCAGGGGAAACTTCTGCTCCCATTCGACGCTGGCGAGGACACGGTCCAACTTCTCAAAAGTCGGGTTTGGTAATGAATTAGCCCAAGTGAATTTCCTACCGAAAAGCTCTATCTCTCTAAGATCCAAGCTTTCGATTATGGTATTGAACATAAACGACCATCTCTCATCAAAATTGTCATTATTCTTTTCCTCCCTTCTGCGAATAATGTTAAAATCGCCCCCAACGAGAATTGGGAGCTGCTCGCTACCACAAATACGGACGAGATCAGCCAAAAAATCATGTTTGAGTTCTGGTTGCGCGGCACCATACACCTCCACGAATGCCCAATTAAACCCATTGTCCTTTGATCTAACCCGAAATTTTACCGCAAAGTCCCCCATGACCACACTCCGAACTTCCAACGAATCACACTTAACTCCAAGTAAGATCCCACCGGACCTTCCTCTTGGAGGTAGAAAATGCCAGTCGAAGTCGACACCCCCAGAAAGAGTGCTAAGAAACTGGGGGTGACGTTGGCCCTTCAAGTTTCGGAAAGGGCGATAAAGTCTAGCTTGTGTTCAATAGACGCTTCAGCTAGAAACATTCTTTTAGC
Source organism: Triticum urartu (assembly GCF_003073215.2). Taxonomy (NCBI): domain Eukaryota; kingdom Viridiplantae; phylum Streptophyta; class Magnoliopsida; order Poales; family Poaceae; genus Triticum; species Triticum urartu. The sequence continues at coordinate 593,909,267 of NC_053023.1, read as the reverse complement.
CAAGTCTTTAAGACCTCTGCTATTCCAAAAAATTCCTCTCATATTTCATCATGAAATTTTATAGAGGTACAGATCCTAGCACTTCTATGTACTGCCGAAACTGGATAAACCTTCCGTATCCACCTCCGCTTAGGCTTATTTTGGTCTTTCAACCGATCCTCACAACCGGCCTCCGTGGACCTAACCTCTGGGACATCAACATGGATTGAGTCCCTAGGGGAACTTAAATCCTCATCTTCCTCTATCTCAGGAAGTGTAGGAGCAAGATCCGCACAAAAACTATCAAGAACCCTGACTTCCAACGCGTCTATGTCGGAATCGTTCATGGGTTTAACAGCAGCTAGATTACGAATCCTTTCCAAAGCGCGCTCCGCTTCTAGATCAAGGATATCATTAACTGATCTAGTGATTTCATTACCATTACTACATAGTGAGACCCCTAATTGATTTGCATTGTGAACAATCTCATCATTGGGAAAATGCAAAATCGAATTAGACGTATTGACTGACATACCGGTAGTGACCTCAACATCACGAAGCTTGGCCGCCCGCATAGCGCACCTCAGCTGCATGTCATCAACATCTGGCTGCTCTTGAAGAAAACTGCTCATCCGTCATCCTTCAGAAACAGGATCCGAGATCCCTCCAAACGCAAATGACCTCCTCCCACGTAGGCCCGTTTAAGGTGGGGCCTCCTACCCAACCCCCAACAGAGCTCGACTGGACAGGAACAGTCGAACAACCTCCTAGAGCCGTGGACACCTCCCGTGGTGTCCGCTGGTGGCCGGGCCCTAGAGACGCCACCGGAACCATACCAACCGTCGGCGCCAAGGGAGAGGAAGGGGTGAAAGCCGCCTACCCACGCCCCCCTCCCGACCTGTTCCCCCTGGCTAAGTGAAGCGATGTCACCACTGGACATGCCACTCGGGGTGAAGCAGGTGCCGCCGAAGGAGAAGTGGGGACGAAGACCTCCTGTCCACCCCCCCTTTCGGTCCTGCCACCGAAGCCAAGCACGACGAAGGAGATGCAGGGGTCGAGGCCTCCTGCGCGCGCCCCCACCCTATTTGGCCGCCAAGGGAGAGTCAGGGGCGGAGGCCTCTTGCCCTCGCCCCCACCTAGTCCGACCACCCCGCTGGGCTGCGGTGCAGTCTCCTCGGCAGCAGTCCTGACTAGGCTCCTTGCCCGCGGAGAAGCCCCTCCCAGGTCAGACGCTGCTAGTGCAGTCGGTACATTCTCCACCAAGGGTAACACGGCAACAAAATCAGCATCCACAGGAGCATCAGCATCAACAAAATCCAATGTAGGAAGCGATTGCTCAAACACGTCATCACGCTCCACCCTCTCACTCCACAATCTCGGAGGAGCGGATGCAGGCTCGAACGAACCAAATCTCAAGGTACTCATGGGTGCAGTCGTGGATGGTGAAGTCCCTTTCCCGGATGTCGTCACGTCAGATCCCTGGATGTTAGACGCATCATGTCCACGGTCATCCTATCGCACCTCCTTGTTACTCGAGTTGTCATCCTTATCCAGCATGTCAACATCATTCGCTGCCAAAGCCTCTGAGAAGAGCTCGGTGTCCTCGAACTCAATATCGAGGTTATAAATCATGCCTCTATGGGTCCACTTAATGACATCTAGCACATACTCAATGTCGAGGATGCTAACGAGCAATCTGGCCACCTCATGAGCATGGGTAAAGGCCATATCCACCCTCTCGGTTTTACCAACCAACGTCCCCAAGCTAGCCACAACTCGAACATCATTCATCGGCTTAGATGGTGCCCCCAAGAAATGGAGCCAAACCCGAGTGAGTGGTTTACCTTTGGGCTCAACCTTTTTCCACTCATGAAACTCGAGAATGCACCCAGTCCCTGGAAATCTGCACAACCCGAAACTCAGGAGTCTCTCCAAATCCTCAGTCGATGGAAAGTCCACCTTATACATATTATCCTCGAGTCTGATAAGTGTTGGGGAACGCAGTAATTTCAAAAGAAATCCTACGCACATGCAAGATCTATCTAGGTGATGCATAGCAACAAGAAGGGAAGAGTGTTGTCCACGTACCCTCGTAGACTGTAAGTGGAAGCGTTATGACAACGCGGTTGATGTAGTCGAATGTCTTCATGATCCGACCGATCCTAGCACCAAAGGTACGGCACCTCTGCGATCTGCACACGTTCAACTCGGTGACGTCCCACGAACTCTAGATCTAGCTGAGTGTCGAGGGAGAGTTTCGTCAGCACGACGGCGTGATGACGGTGATGATGAAGCTACCAGAACAGGGCTTCGCCTAAGCACCGCAACAATATCACCGAGGTGGATTATGGTGGAGGGGGGCACAGCACACGGTTAAGACAATGATCAACTTGTGTGTCTATGGGGTGCCCCCTCCCCCATATATAAAGAAGTGGAGGAGGGGGAGGGCCGGCCCTCTATGGTGCGCCCTAGGGGAGTCCTACTCCCACCAGGAGTAGGATTCCCCCCTTCCAAGTAGTAGGAGTAGGAGAGAAGGAAGGGGAGGAGAGAGGGAAGGAAAGGGGGGCAGCCCCCACAGAATTCGGATTGGGCTGGGGGGCGTGCCTCCCACCTTTTCCCTTCCTCTCCTCTATTCCACTAAGGCACAATAAGGCCCATATACTCCCCGGGGGGTTCCGGTAACCTCCCGGTACTCCGAAAAATGCCCAAACTCATCCAGAACCATTCCGATGTCCAAACATAGGCTTCCAATATATCGATCTTTATGTCTTGACCATTTCTAGACTCCTCGTCATGTCCGTGATCATATCTGGGACTCCTAAGTACCTTCGAAACATCAAAACACATAAACTCATAATACCGATCATCAGCGAACGTTAAGCGTGCGGACCCTACGGGTTCGAGAACTATGTAGACATGACCGAGACTCTTCTCCGGTCAATAACCAATAGCGGAACCTGGATGATCATATTGGTTCCTACATATTCTACGAAGATCTTTATCGGTCAAATCGCACAACGACATACGTTGTTCCCTTTGTCATCGGTATGTTACTTGCCCGAGATTCGATCGTCAGTATCTCAATACCTAGTTCAATCTCGTTACCGGAAAGTCTCTTTACTCATTCCGTAATGCATCATCCCACAACTAACTCATTAGTTACATTGCTTGCAAGTTTATAGTGATGTGCATTACCGGGAGGGCCCAGAGATACCTCTTCGATATTTGGAGTGACAAATCCTAATCTCGATCTATGCCAACTCATCAAACACCATTGGAGACACCTGTAGAGCATCTTATAGTCACCCAGTTACGTTGTGACGTTTGATAGCACACTAAGTGTTCCTCCGGTATTCGGGAGTTGCATGATCTCATAGTCATAGAAACATGGATAAGTTATGGAGAAAGCAATAGCAACAAACTAAACGATCATCGTGCTAAGCTAACAGATGGGTCAAGTCAATCACATCATTCTCTAATGATGTGATCCCGTTAATCAAATGACAACTCATGTCTATGGTCAGGAAACATGCATAACCATCTGATAGCCCACAAGTATAGGGGATCAATTGTAGCCTCTTTCGATAAGTAAGAGTGTCGAACCCAACGAGGAGATAAAGGTAGAACAAATATTCCCTCAAGTTCTATTGACCACCGATACAACTCTACGCACGCTTAACATTCGCTTTACCTAGAACAAGTATGAAACTAGAAGTACTTTGTAGGTGTTGTTGGATAAGTTTGCAAGATAATAAAGAGCGCATAAATAAAAAGTAGGGGCTGTTTAGATAAATACACAACTAATTAGTTTTAGTAAAGAGCTTTTTGTTACGAGAAAGTTATTTGTCCCTAGGCAATCGATAACTAGACCAGTAATCATTATTGCAATTTTATTTGAGGGAGAGGCATAAACTAACATACTTTCTTTACTTGGATCGTATGCACTTATGATTGGAACTCTAGCAAGCATCCGCAACTACTAAAGATCATTAAGGTAAAACCCAACCATAACATTAAAGTATCAAGTCCTCTTTATCCCATACGCAAACAACCTACTTACTCGGGTTTGTGCTTCTTTCACTCACGCCACCCACCATAAGCAAATCATGAACATATTGCAACCCCTACAGTGGGTATCCCTCACGCTTGCGCGACACGGAGAGCACCATGGGACAGCACCAATAATAAAACATGCAACTCAAACCAATCACGATCATCAATTAACCCATAGGACAAAACGGATCTACTCAAACATCATAGGATAGCCATACATCATTGGGAAATAATATATAGCGTTAAGCACCATGTTTAAGTAGATATTACAGCGGGTAAAAGAGGGGTTACACCACTGCATAGAGGGGGGAAGAGTTGGTGGTGATGGCGGTGAAGTTGTTGGTGAAGATTGCGGTGATGATGATGGCCCCCGGTGACACTCCGGCGCCACCGGAAGCGAGGGGGAGAGAGCCCCCCTCCTTCTTCTTCTTCCTTGACCTCGTCCCTAGATGGGAGAAGGGTTTCCCCTCTGGTCCTTGGTCTCCATGGCGTGGGAGGGGCGAGAGCCCCTTCGAGATTGGATATGTCTCTTTGTCTCTCTCTGTTTCTGCGTTCTCCTTGGCTGTCCTTTCACCGTTTCGTATATATATATGGAGATCCGTAACTCCGATTGGACTGAAATCTTTGCCGAGATTTTTTCTTGAAAATTAGCTTTCTTGCGGCAAAATAATAGCATTAACTGCCTTATGGGGGCCCACGAGGGCCAGGGGCGCCCCCAGGGGGTGGGGTGCGCCCCCCTGCCCCGTGCCCCCCTCGGGAACCGTCTCGCGTGGATTTTTCTTCCCATATTTTCTATATATTCCAAAATTAATCTCTGTCCGTTTTTATCCCGTTTGGACTCAGTTTGATATGGATTTCCTGCGGAACAAAAAGCATGCAACAAACAGGAACTGGCACTGGGCACTGGATCAATATGTTAGTCCCCAAAAATAGTATAAAAAGTTGCCAAAAGTATATGAAAGTTGTAGAATATTGGCATGGAACAATCAAAAATTATAGATACGACGGAAACGATCACCATCATTGATTCAACGAGCTAGTAAAGTAGAGGCATACTAGTGACACTCTGTTTGTCTATGTATTCACACATGTACTAAGTTTCCGATTAATACAATTCTAGCATGAATAATAAACATTTATCATGATATAAGGACATATAAATAACAACTTTATTATTGCCTCTAGGGCATATTTCCTTAAGTCTCCCACTTGCACTAGAGTCAATAATCTAGATTACATAGTAATGATTCTAACACCTATGGAGTCTTGGTGCTGATCATGTTTTGCTCGTGAGAGAGGATTAGTCAACGGGTCTGCAACATTCAGATCCGTGTGTATCTTACAATTCTCTATGTCTCCCTCCTTGACTTGATCGCAGATGGAATTAAAGCGTCTCTTGATGTGCTTGGTTCTCTTGTGAAATCTGGATTCCTTTGCCAAGGCAATTGCACCAGTATTGTTACAAAAGATTTTCATTGGACCCGGTGCACTAGGTATGGCACCTAGATCGGCTATGAACCCCTTCATCCAGACTCCTTCATTTGCTACTTCCGAAGCAGCTATGTACTCCGCTTCACATGTAGATCCCGCCACGATGCTCTGCTTGGAACTGCACCAACTGATAGCTCCACCATTTAATAAAAGTACGTATCCGGTTTGTGACTTAGAGTCATCCGGATCAGTGTCAAAGCTTGCATCGATGTAACCGTTTACGACGAGCTCTCTGTCACCTCCATAAACGAGAAACATATCCTTAGTCCTTTTCGGGTATTTCAGGATGTTCTTGACTGATGTCTAGTAATCCACTCCTAGATTACTTTGGTACCTCCCTGCTAAACTAATAGCAAGGCACACATCAGGTTTGGTACACAGCATTGCATACATGATAGAACCTATGGCTGAAGCATAGGGAATGATTTTCATTTTCTCTCTATCTTCTGCAGTGGTCGGGCATTGAGTCTGACTCAACTTCACACCTTGTAACACAGGCAAGAACCCTTTCTTTGCTTGATCCATTTTGAACTTCTTCAAAACTTTATCAAGGTATGTGCTTTGTGAAAGTCTAATTAAGCGTCTTGATCTATCTCTATAGATCTTGATGCCCAATATATAAGCAGCTTCACCGAGGTCTTTCATTGAAAAATTCTTATTCAAGTATCCTTTTATGCTATTCAGAAATTCAGTATCATTTCCAATCAGCAATATGTCATCCACATATAATATCAGAAGTGCTACAGAACTCCCACTCACTTTCTTGTAAATACAGGCTTCTCCAAAAGTCTGTATAAAACCATATGCTTTGATCACACCATCAAAGCGTATATTCCAACTCCGAGAGGCTTGCACCAGTCCATAAATGGATCGCTGGAGCTTGCACACTTTGTTAGCACCTTTTGGATTGACAAAACCTTCTGGTTGCATCATATACAACTCTTCTTTAAGATATCCATTAAGGAATGGAGTTTTGACATCCATTTGCCCAATTTTATAATCATAAAATGCGGCAATTGCTAACATGATTCGGACGGACTTAAGCATCGCTATGGGTGAGAAAGTCTCATCATAGTCAAATCATTGAACTTGTCAAAAACCTTTTTCAACAAGTCGAGCTTTATAGACAGTAACATTACCGTCGGCGTCAGTCTTCTTCTTGAAGATCCATTTATTTTCTATGGCATGCTAATCATCGGGCAAGTCAACCAAAGTCCATACTTTGTTCTCATACATGGATCCCATCTCAGATTTCACGGCCTCATGCCATTTTGCGGAATCTTGGCTCATCATCGCTTCCTCATAGTTCGTAGGTTCGTCATGGTCAAGTAACATGACTTCCAGAATAGGATTACCATACCACTTTGGTGCGGATCTTACACTGGTTGACCTACGAGGTTCGGTAGTAACTTTATCAGAAGCTTCGTGATAATCATCATTAGCTTCCTCACTAGTGTAGGAATCACTGGAACTGATTTCAGTGATGAGCTACTTTCCAATAAGGGAGAAGGTACAATTACCTCATCAAGTTCTACTTTCCTTCCACTCACTTCTTTCGAGAGAAAATCCTTCTCTAAAAAGGATCCATGCTTAGCAACGAATATCTTGCCTTCGGATCTGTGATAGAAGGTGTACCCAACAGTCTCCTTTGGGTATCCTATGAAGACACATTTCTCTGATTTGGGTTCGAGCTTATCAGGTTGAAGCTTTTTCACATAAGCATCGCAGCCCCAAACTTTAAGAAACGACAACTTGGGTTTCTTTCCAAACCACAGTTCATAAGGTGTCGTCTCAACGGATTTTGATGGTGCCCTATTTAACGTGAATGCAGCCATCTCTAAAGCATAACCCCAAAACGATAGCGGTAAATCAGTGAGAGACATCATAGACGGCACCATATCTAATAAAGTTCGGTTACAACGTTCGGACACACCATTACATTGCGGTGTTCCAGGTGGCGTGAGTTTATAAACTATTCCGCATTGTTTCAAATGAAGACCAAACTCATAACTCAAATATTCACCTCCATGATCAAATTGTAGAAACTTGATTTTCTTGTTATGATAATTTTCCACTTCACTCTGAAATTCTTTGAACTTTTCAAATGTTTCAGACTTATCTTTCATCATGTAGATATACCCATATCTACTTAAATCATCTGTGAAAGTAAGAAAATTATGATATCCGCCGCGAGCCTCAATGTTCATTGGACCACATACATCAGTATGTATGATTTCCAATAACTCTGTTGCTCGCTCCTTTGTTCCGGAGAACGGAGTTTTAGTCATCTTTCCCATGAGGCATGGTTCGCAAGTACCAAGTGATTCATAATCAAGTGATCCCAGAAGTCCATCAGAATGGAGTTTCTTCATGTGCATTACACCAATATGACCCAAACGGCAGTGCCACAAATAAGTTGCACTATCATTATTAACTCTGCATCTTTTGGCTTCAATACTATGAACATGTGTATCACTACTATCAAGATTTAGTAAAAAGAGACCACTCATCAAGGGTGCATGACCATAAAAGATATTACTCATATAAATAGAACAACCATTATTCTCTGATTTAAATGAATAACAGTCTCGCATCAAACAAGATCCATATATAATGTTCATGCTCAACGTTGGCACCAAATAACAATTATTTAGGTCTAAAACTAATCCCGAAGGTAGATGTAAAGGTAGCGTGCCGACGGCGATCACATCGACTTTGGAACCATTTCCCACACGCATCGTCACCTCGTCCTTAGCTAATCTTCGCTTAATCCGTAGCCCCTGTTTCGAGTTGCAAATATTAGCAACAGAACTAGTATCAAATACCCAAGTGCTACTGCGAGCATAAAGTAAAGTACACATCAATAACATGTATATGAAATATACCTTTCACTTTGCCATCCTTCTTCTCCACCAAATACTTGAGGCAGTTCCGCTTCCAGTGACCAGTCCCTTTGCAGTAGAAGCACCCAGTTTCAGGCTTAGGTCCAGACTTGGGTTTCTTCACTAGAGCAGCAACTGGCTTGCTATTCTTCTTGAAGTTCCCCTTCTTCCCTTTACCCTTTTTCTTGAAACTAGTGGTCTTGTTGACCATCAACACTTGATGCTCCTTCTTGATTTCTACCTCCGCAGCCTTTAGCATTGCGAAGAGCTCGGGGATAGTCTTATCCATCCCTTGCATATTATAGTTCATCATGAAGCTCTTATAGCTTGGTGGCAGTGATTGAAGAACTCTGTCAATGACATTATCATCAGGAAGATTAACTCCCAGCTGAGTCACGTGGTTGTGGTACCCAGACATTTTGAGTATATGTTCACTGACAGAACTATTCTCCTCAATTTTGCAGCTGTAGAACTTATTGGAGACTTCATATCTCTCAATCCGGGCATTTGCTTGAAATATTAACTTCAACTCCTGGAACATCTCATATGCTCCATGTTGTTCAAAATGGTGTTGAAGTCCCGGTTCTAAGCCGTAAAGCATGGCATAGTGAACTATCGAGTAGTCATCAGCTTTGCTCTGCCAGGTGTTCACAACATTTGGCGTTGCTCCTGCAGTGGGTTTTTCACCTAGCGGTGCTTCTAGGGCGTAATTATTCTGTGCAGCAATGAGGATAATCCTCAACTTACGGACCCCGTCCATGTAGTTGCTGCCATCATCTTTCAACTTAGCTTTCTCTAGGAACACATTAAAATTCAATGGAACAACAACACGGTCCATCTATCTACAACAACATAGACATGCAAAATACTACCAGGTACTAAGTTCATGATAAATTAAAGTTCAATTAATCAAATTACATAAGAAATCCCACTTAGACAGACATCTCTCTAATCATCTAAGTGATCACATGATCCATATGAACTAAACCATGTCCGATCATCACGTGAGATGGATGTTGGGGAACACAGTAATTTAAAAAAATCCTACGCGCACGCAAGATCATGGTGATGCATAGCAACGAGAGAGGATATTATCGTCTATGTACCCTCGTAGACCGTAAGCAAAAGCATTATGACAACGCGGTTGATGTAGTCGTACGTCTTGACGATCGACTGATCCCAGCACTGAAGGTACGACACCTCCATGATCTGCACACGTTCGGCTTGGTGACGTCCTGCGAACTCACGATCTAGTAGAGCTTCGAGGGAGAGCTTCACCAGCACGACGGCGTGATGACGGTGATGATGTTTCTACCGGAACAGGGCTTCGCCTAAGCACCAGTATGATATGACCCATGTGGATTATGGTGGAGGGGGCACCGCACACGGCTTGGAACAATCAACTTGTGTGTCCTTGGGTGCCCCTGCTCCCATATATAAAGGAGCAAGGGGGGAGGCCGGCCGGCCCTAGTGGCGCCAAAGGAGAGGAGGAATCCTCCTCCTAGTAGGAGTAGGATTCATCTTTTCCTAGTCCTACTAGGAAGGAGGAAGGGGAAGGAAAGAGAGGGAGAGGGAGAGGGAAAGAGGGGTCGTCTCGTGGAATTGTCACGGCAGATGTCCTAATGAAAGGACTTAATCGTGGAGCCATCGCAACTAGGAAGCTTAAAGGGGTTAAAATGGGACAAAGGACACGAGGGTTTATACTGGTTCGCCCCTTGCGATGAAGGTAAAGGCCTAATCCAGTTTGAGGTGGTATTGCTTATGTTTCGATTACTAGGAAGCGAATCCCCTTGACCTAGCTTTCGATCTGATCTTACTTGCCCTCAACCGCCACCGGGTCGTCCCGTTATATACATAGGTCGACGCCCAGCGGCTCACAAAGTCCCGGCTGGCACATAAACAGTGTCCGGCTCGGTCTCTAACTATCCCTGCCGCACAATACAAGTTATGTACATATGGCAGTTTGTCTCTACGGGCCTTGAGTCGCCGTTGGGCCTTGGGCCCTTAACTGAACCGCCATCTTGCAGAGCTGTCTTGGGCTTCATGAATCGCCATAGGTATAACCTGGCCCCTGTTGGGCGGGTCATACCTAATAGTTATATCCCCAACATTAGGCCCCAGATTGATTTGAACTGGTTCATGTCAACCTTCAACACTTATAGAAAATTCTTCTACTCCTCATTGTGCGAGAATTTGTAACCCGGCATGACGTCATCTTCTGGATTTGTGATAACCCGCCATGACGTCATCTGTCATTACTTCACACTTTATCCAACGTATCTCAAGGGATCCTTATCTTAATGACCATCCCGAGAATCAAGGCATCCTGATAGCTGGATAACCATATTTTTGGTCTCCTCGTTTTTTGTGCTCACTTAAGAGTATTTCCTTATAAATACGCACGACCGTTCTTTCCTCATTCTCCCCCTTTCTAGCATCTTCTTCCTCTCGCAACCCTTCTGCCACTCGAGCTCCTCCGCCGCCGCAGAGCACCTCGTCTTCTTCAACCTCGGCCTCTGCATCAACCTGATTCGATCCAGAGAACGGCGATGACCCTTCACAGTAGATCTGTAGCTGCAAGTTTCTGCATTCCCATACCTCAGACCCGCACTTAGGGTTTGCGAGTTTCTCTGTGTTCTTCGTAGTTCATTGTAGTTCATCTTCCAAGCTGTACCGCGAGCTTCTTTGATCTGAAAATGGTGTTCAACCAATGCGGTAGTTGTTTTACTTCCACTTTTGATATCAGTAGATCCCCTTTCCTGAAAGAAAATTCTTGTGAAAGCTCATGAACTCATCTGTATTGGTTTTTAGGTCTAGATTTATTTTTCTTTTCCTGCACAGTCGTTGATCCAAAATAATAACTGCAGCCGGTGAAACTTGTTTATGTAACACTTAGGCAAAAACTGCATTTGTCAGATCCATCTAGCCATGGCGGCTTAAATAATTTGCATTGCTCATGGCAGTTTACGTAACCTGACATAATTTAGTCATATACCATTAGGCCCCTTTGTAAGCCACCATCTTGAATACACACTGTAATATTTTTCCTTTCCGGCTTAAGTTTGAACCGGCAATTTCACTCTTTGTTAGGCTTCCATCTTCATAATGCCGCCCGAAACACCCACTTCATGCAATTGGGTCAAGTCCATCATCACAGATAGTACACTTGACGACTTTGTGAAGACTGGCTATCTGCCAAAGAAGGGAGTCATGTCCTACCGTGCACCTGATCCAACCGAGGAAAAACCTCAGCCCAAAGAGGGGGAAGTCATCGTCTTCACTGACCACATGAACCGGGGCTTTTCCCCACCCAGCTCAAAGTTTTTTAGAGACGTCCTACACTTTTTTGACCTCCATCCTCAAGACATCGGACCCAACTCCGTGTCTAATATTTGCAACTTTCAAGTGTTCTGTGAGGTGTATCTTGGAGAAGAGCCCAGCTTGCTACTCTTTAGAGAGTTATTTTATTTGAACCGCCAGAATGAATGTGCCAATGGGCCTAGCTTGGAGCTTGGTGGGGTCTCAATCCAACGAAGGAGAGACGCCATTTTTCCCTTATGCGAATCCACCAAGTCACCCCAAAGACTAGAACTAGACATGGTTCTATTGCCAATACACTTCTCCGGCTGACGAGAACCCTCTGCCCAGCTTTCGCGCCCTGCTCCTCGACTCTAATCATCCTCTACCAGACAAGTTGGCCGCTACTGATTGCCAGAAACTCGCCCCTACCATGGCTAAAATAAAGGCTCTTTTGGGGAATGGTTTAAGTGGTATCGACTTGGTCCGGGTTTGGCTTGCCTGGCGGATCATTCCATTGAGCCGTCGTTTTGGTTTGATGTGCGCCTACACAGGTGAGTTGAATGATCCTCTGTGGCATAGTCCTGAAAATTTACCTAACGACGCCATTGATGATATGAAAAAGTCACTTTTGAACAAAAGCCTAGCAGACTGTGGCAAAGTGGGCTTAAGCCCTTTCTGCAAAGCTAACCTGGCTCCAGTGGTAAGCCGCCAAATTGAGCATTTTTACCTTCATCCTTGATGTTTTGTCTTTACTTAGCCTTTTGCTGATTTTCACATGCTAAGGACAAATTTTGGAAGACAAAGTACGATCATGAAGTTGCAAAGAGAGCCAGGAAGGCCAAGAGAGCCGCCAGAAAAACCGTCGCCAAGAAGAAAGGAAATAAGACCAGCGCCTCTGAGTTGCTTCAACTAGAAGATACCTCTGCGTCGGAGGTAGCTCTTGATTCTCTAGGCTCCTTTTTTAACCACCTTATTGACACTGATTATCATCAGGAGGACACATGAACGAGTCACGGAGTTGGTGAAGAGGTAACTATTATTTCCTCCGACTCCGAGCCTTTGCCAAGATAGAAAATCTGAAGAGTAACCCGGAAAGTAAGATTTTCACATCCTTTAGCTTATCAAGATCCTCAATTTCTTTTGAAGCGGCAGATGCATGAGAGCCGGAGGCAGACTCGGACCAGCAAGGACGCAGAACTCTCCTCCGGCTTACAAAATACACCAAAGAAGGGCCAAAACGAGGTCACCTCCGACTTAACTCCTTTTTATCCTTTGGTGGGTCTTACTCGTCAACCACTCAACTCTTCTGACCCGAATTATCAGGAAACTTCACCTTCCTCCGGCGACTCACTCCAGTCCAACATGCCGGCTTTTAAGACCGCTCTGGGGTAATGATAATTTACTTATCCTGTATTTATTTCAATTATTTATATTTGTACTGATATTTTGATCTTTATGTAGCGGAAAAGCAAAGCCCAGCAAGAAGGTGAAGAAAAAGCAAGCCGGCCAAAGAGCCCTCCATCAATGAGTCAGAAGTCCAGACGGCCACACCGGAAACCTCTGTTCCTGAGCCGCCGCTTGAACCGGCTCATGATATGCCAACGCCAACCGCTGACCCGCCTGCTGATCAAGCCGCCGATGGCTCTGAAAACCCTGAAGTCTCTAGCCCGGCCAAGACAGACGACCCACAAGATGTTGATGTCGAAATCGCCAAAACTGGCTACACTGAGCCGGGGAGACCTACTGTGCTAGCCAAGTGTTCTGCCAAAGAGGAGCACCTAGAATGCCATAAGGTCAGATTTGACATTGCTGATTATACTCACATGAGCATTGGGGAAGTTTTTTCTGGCTATCTCAGCCAAGTGCACAGCAGCCGTGACCTTGAAGTCGATATGGTGAAGCAAATGCACCAAAGATTTGAGGTATAAACTCTTCCCTTCACTGAATTATCCTTACAATGCCAGCCCCCAAGTCTATTGCTTATGATGAATATGCTGTAGACTTAGAATAAACATATAAGCATTAGTAATATCCTTTGGTCAAACCTGTAAAAAATCCGGCTTACTCCGTAGTCCCCAAGGGCCGGGTTAATCAACATGAATGAGTCGGTCCTTCACATGCTTGTGCAGAATATAGTCCTTGTGTAGATTTAATGGCAATATGCATTAGCCCCCAAGTGCCAAGTACTCTTGCTTGCAAAGTGCTTGGGACTTACTCTCATGAACCGCCACTTAGATAAAACCTTCGTTAGACATTAGCCCCCAAGTGCCAAGTGTTGTTGCTTGCAAAAGGCTTGGGACTTAATTATGCTAATATTCATGATTTTTGACCCGGTATTTGTACAGGCCACCACTACTCAACTTCAATCAGAACTGTCTGAATTGAAGAACCGTCTAGAGGCTCAGGAGACTGAAACTCAAAAGGCCAATTCCAAATTTGAATTCAGTGTGGCTGAACAAGAGAAATTGAAATCCGAGTTTGGGGTTGAGAAGAAGGCCTGGGCTAAAGAAAAAAATGCCTTAACCCAACGAGCTGAAACAGCAGAAACGGCTCTTGAAGAGGTGACTACTGAATTGTCCGGCTTAAAACGCCATGTATCTCACATGGTCTCAGCAATCTTTGGTAAGTCGCCCTACAAGTGTCAAATATTGAATCTTTCTAGTGATCATATGTATTGTCATTAACTCACCTGATATTGCTATGCACACCTAGGAGCTCTAACCTCAACCAGGACATGCTGGTGAAGCTGAAGGCGGTTTACACGCTCATGGAACAACTTTATACTGGATCTCAGCATGCCTTGGCCACAGTTGCCCTGTCAAACGAAGTCCCCACACTCCTGGTGGATGTGCTAAAGAGGCTTTCTGTGCTGCCCCAGCGGTTCAATGAATTAAAGCGATCGTCTGCAAGAACCGGAGCCGTGGCTGCTTTAAGCCGGGCCAAGGCGTGGCTACCAGAGTTAGACCTGGCAGGCATCGCCATTGGATATCCAAGCTTTAAGGAGGATGGCACATCGTTTGAATAGGAGGACTTTGCTGCTTGTGTGAAGGAAATACGCCCTGTGGCCACCCTGATTGCTGATGAGGCAGATCTCACCAAATACTAGTCGGGTTATGACACAGAAAATCAGAGGATTCCAACTCCGCATTATAAAGTGACCAGCCTGATCCCTCTAATCCGTAAGCATACCTTCGCCCCTAAAGTTGACCCGGCCGGACTAATTGATGATGAAGCTGAATTTGAAGTTTGGATGGCATTGACTGGGCATCATCAACCTTCTAAGACAGGGAACAGGACGGAGGAGCGAAAAGGGTTGATCCGGAAGCTTCAGGCCAACAACAGAATTGATCCGTTAGGTGGCTCATATTTGTACCTTGCTGACAAAATTTTTAATCATGTGGACTCGGCGAGTCATGTAATAGGGTAGAAATAAATTTGCTTTGTCGTGCCATCGTGCACGTTTTGGCGCTCAACACTGTTAAGCCGTCGCCTTATATTCTCCCCTTTTCAAACTTATCATCTGTTATGCATAGGAAAGCCTTTGAACCGTCCTGCACACAGAAATAGTTCACAAGAACCCTTGGCGGCTTACCGCAGGGCGGATCATAATATCTTACATATGACCATTAATATTGAAAGAAGAAACATAGATAAGCCTGTTATGAATTATTTAGTCTTTGAAATACAACTATAATATCATACCTGTGATTTTGAATTTGCACTGCCGGTTTAGGTGACTTGAATAGTAAGGGTGATAACCCAATCCTTTAGAAGTCAACACTTCCACATGTATGATGACTGTCATACGCTGGCGACCTTATCGTCCAAAACCAAGCCGGGTTAAATTTAAACCATACTCATACTTAGATCTAGACAAAAATCCTTAAGACAAAAACAAAGATTGTTTTCAAAAAACTTAAGGCAAATAGAAATAAAAATTTGAGGCTTCTGATTCGAATACGATTAGTAAACCGGACCAAAGGGGTTAAGCTAGGATTCGAATACGGTCATGTAGCCCCCAATGGCTTTGGCGTTGCGCCGATCAAGAGGGTAACGACAGCTATGTTCTATTTGGTTCGAATACGACCTATGTTTGAACAGGAAGCCCCCAAATGACCTTGAGTTTTTTTAACGACTCTGATTCGAATACGATTAAAGTCGGACCCAAAAAGGGGTTAAGCTATGATTCGAATACAATCAAGAAGCCCCCTAGTGAGTTTGGCATTATGCCGATCAAGAGGGTACCGACAGCTATGTTCTCTTTGGTTCGAATATGACCTATGTTTGAACAGGAAGCCCCCTAGTGATCATGAGATTTAACGGCTAGATTCGAATACGATCATGAGCCGGACCAAAGGGTTAAGCTGGATTCGAACACGATCAGCCCCCAATTCGTCGTTTGAAATTATGATGATGAAGACATATGATTATTGAGGATGAAAAAGGACAGAGGTCCTGCTTTATTACTTATCATAATATATACATCGTCAAAATATGTACATCATCAGAGGCGGTGGCTCAAGTATAATAAGGCCGAAGATGAGCGATATTCCACGGCCGGCGGGTCTCTTCCTCCGACTTACGTGAGTCTTTGTGCTCTCAAACATTGATAAGGTAGTATGACCCATTGTTCAAGTTCTTGCTAACCACAAAAGGCCCTTCCCAATGTGGGGATAACTTGTGTGCATCAGTTTGATCCTGGATGAGCCGGAGCACCAAGTCACCTTCTTGAAAGGTTCTGGACTTAACTCGGTGGCTGTGATAACGGCGCAGGTCCTGTTGGTAAATCGCGGAGTGGGCTGCTGCTAAGTCATGCTTTTCATCTAACAGATCAAGTGCATCCTGACGGGCTTGTTCGTTATCAGCTTCAACGTAAGCCGCCACGCAGGGCAAGTCATGACGGATGTCACTAGGTAGAACCGCCTCTGCTCCGTACACCATGAAGAAAGGCGTATAACTCGTACACTTATTAGGGGTAGTATTGATGCTCCATATCATAGAGGGTAACTCCTCCACCCAACAACCCGACGTCCGTTGTAAAGGAACCATAAGACGGGGCTTGATCCCTTTCAAGATTTCCTGATTGGCTCTTTCAGCTTGAGCATTGGATTGGGGGTGAGCTACTGATGAAACATCAAGCCGGATATGCTCACGTTGATAGAACTCCTCCATGGCGCCCTTGGACAGATTAGTGTCGTTGTCAGTTATAATGTTGTGTGGAAAGCCAAAACGAAAGACCACCTTTTTCATGAATTTTACCGCCATGGCTGCGTCACATTTACTAACCGGGTCTGCCTCAACCCACTTTGTGAATTTGTCAACCGCCACCAGAAGGTGAGTCTTTTTATCTTTGGACCTTTTGAAAGTCCCAACCATGTCAAGCCCCCAGACTGCAAACGGCCAAGTAATTGGAATCATCCTCAATTCTTGAGCTGGCACGTGAGCCCGTCGTGAGAATTTCTGGCAACCATCACATTTACTGACCAGATCCTCCACATCAGCGTGAGCCGTCAGCTAATAAAATCCATGATGGAAAGCTTTGGCTACGAGGGACTTTGAACCGGCATGATGGCCATAATCTCCTTCAGGGATTTCACGAAGAATTTCTTGACCTTCTGCTACCTCTTGAGCACTGCTTTGGTTTTCCCTTGAAGAAGAAAGGTGATGCAGTAAAGTAGCGTAAGTATTTCCCTCAGTTTTTTGAGAACCAAGGTATCAATCTAGTAGGAGGCCACGCACGAGTCCCTCGCACCTACACAAACAAATAAAATCCTTGCAACCAACGCAATAAAGGGGTTGTCAATCCCTTCACCGTCACTTACGAAAGTGAGATATGATAAGATGATATTTTTGGTATTTTTATGATAAAGATGCAAAGTAAAGAAAGCGAAATAAATGGTAAAGGAAATAGCTTGTTGACGAAAGATTAATATTATGGAAAATAGACCCAGGGGCCATACATTTCACCAGTGGCTTCTCTTGAGAGCATAAGTATTACGGTGGGTAAACAAATTACTGTTGAGCAATTGACAAAATTGAGCATAGTTATGAGAATATCTAGGTATGATCATGTATATAGGCATCACGCCCGAGACAAGTAGACCGACTCCTGCCTGCATCTATTACTATTACTCCACACATCGACCGCTATCCAGCATGCATCTAGATTATTAAGTTCAAAAGAATAGAGTAACGCTTTAAGCAAGATGACATGATGTAGAGGGATAAACTCTTGTAATATGAAATAAACCCCATCCTGTTATCCTCGATGGCAACAATACAATATGTGCCTTACTGCCCCTACTGTCACTGGGAAAGGACACCGCAAGATTGAACCCAAAGCTGAGCACTTCTCCCATTGCAAGAAAGATCAATCTAGTAGACCAAACCAAACTGATAATTCGAAGAGACTTGCAAAGATAACCAATCATACATAAAAGAATTCAGAGAAGATTCAAATATTGTTCATAGATAAACTTGATCATAAACCCACAATTCATCGGTCTCAACAAACACACCTCAAAAGAAGATTACATCGAATAGATCTCCACAAGAGAGGGGGAGAACTTTGTATTGAGATCCAAAAAGAGAGAAGAAGCCATCTAGCTAATAACTATGGACCCGAAGGTCTGAAGTAAACTACTCACACTTCATCGGCGAGGCTATGGTGTTGATGTAGAAGCCCTCCTTGATCGATGCCCCCTCCGGCGGAGCTTCGGAAAAGGCCCCAAGATGGGATATAATGGATACAAAAAGTTACGGCGGTGGAATTAGGGTTTTGGCTCCGTGTCTGGTAGTTTGGGGGTACGTAGGTATATATAGGAGGAAGAAGTACATCGGTGGAGCACCATGGGCCCCACGAGGGTGGAGGGCGCGCCTGGGAGGTAGGCCCGCCCCCTACCTCATGCCCTCCTGGTTGCTTTCTTGACGTAGGGTCCAAGTCCTCTGGATCATGTTCGTTCCGAAAATCACATTCCTGAAGGTTTCATTCCGTTTGGACTCCGTCTGATATTCTTTTTCTGCAAAACTCTGAAATAGGCAAAAAAACAGCAATTCTGGGCTGGGCCTCCGGTTAACAGGTTAGTCCCAAAAATAATATAAATGTGTATAATAAAGCCCAATAATGTCCAAAACAGGATATAATATAGCATGGAACAATAAAAAATTATAAATACGTTGGAGACGTATCAAGCATCCCCAAGCTTAATTCCTGCTCGTCCTCGAGTAGGTAAATGATTTAAACAGAATTTTTGATGTGGAATGCTACTTGGCATAATTTCAATGTAATTATCTTAATTGTGGTATGAATATTCAGATCCGAAAGATTCAAGACAAAAGTTCAATATTGACATAGAAATTATAGTACTTCAAGCATACTAAATAAGCAATTATGTCTTCTCAAAATAACATGGCCAAAGAGAGTTATCCCTACAGAATCATATAGTCTGGCTATGCTCCATCTTCACCACACAAAGTATTTAAATCATGCACAACCCCGATGACAAGCCAAGCAATT
This sequence comes from Triticum urartu, assembly GCF_003073215.2. NCBI lineage: Eukaryota > Viridiplantae > Streptophyta > Magnoliopsida > Poales > Poaceae > Triticum > Triticum urartu. The sequence continues at coordinate 593,890,046 of NC_053023.1, read as the reverse complement.
GTTTCATACTTTTGGTGTTCTCAAACTTTTTCAATCTTCACGCAATACATGAGCGTGAGCCATGGACATAGCACTATATGTGGAATAGAATGGTGGTTGTGGAGAAGACAAAAAGGGAGAAGATAGTCTCACATCAACTAGGCGTATCAACGGGCTACGGAGATGCCCATTAATAGATATCAATGTGAGTGAGTAGGGATTGCCATGCAATGGATGCACTAGAGTTATAAGTATACGAAAGCTCAACAAAAAGAACTAAGTGGGTGTGCATCCAACTCACATGCTCATGAAGACCTAGGGCATTTTGAGGAAGCCCATCATTGGAATATACAAGCCAAGTTCTATAATGAAAAATTCCCACTAGTATATGAAAGTGATATCATAGGAGACTCTCTATCATGAAGATCATGGTGCTACTTTGAAGCACAAGTGTGGTAAAAGGATAGTAGCATTGTCCCTTGTCTCTTTTTCTCTCATATTTTTATTTGGGCCTTTTCTCTCTTTTTTATGGCCTCTTTTTTTAGTCCGGAGTCTCATCCCGACTTGTGGGGGAATCATAGTCTCCATCATCCTTTCCTCACTTGGGACAATGCTCTAAAAATGATGATCATCACACTTTTATTTACTTACAACTCAACAATTACAACTCAACACTTAGAACAAAATATGACTATATGAATGCCTCCGGTGGTGTACCGGGATATGCAATGAATCAAGAGTGACATGTATGAAAAAATTATGAACGGTGGCTTTGCCACAAATACAATGTCAACTACATGATCATGCAAAGCAATATGACAATGATGAAGCGTGTCATAATAACGGAAAGGTGGAAAGTTGCATGGCAATATATCTCGGAATGGCTATGGAAATGCGATGATAGGTAGGTATGATGGCTTTTTTGAGGAAGGTATATGGTGGGTGTATGATACCAGCAAAAGGTGCACGATATTAGAGAGGCTAGCAATGGTGGAAGGGTGAGTGTGCGTATAATCCATGGCTCAACATTAGTCATAAAGAACTCACATACTTATTGCAAAAATCTATTAGTTATTGAAACAAAGTATTACACGCATGCTCCTAGGGTGATAGATTTGTAGGAAAAGACCATCACTCGTCCCCGACCGCCACTCATAAGGAAGACAATCAATAAATAAATCATGCTCCGACTTCTTCACATAACGGTTCACCATACGTGCATGCTACGGGAATCACAAACTTCAACACAAGTATTTCGCAAATTCACAACTACTCAACTAGCATGACTCTAATATCACCATCTCCATATCTCAAAACAATTATCAAGTATCAAACTTCTCATAGTATTCAACACACTCAAAAGAAAAAAATATTAATCTTGAATGCCTAACATATTTAAAGCAAATTACCACGCTGTTTTGTAGGACTCTCAAAATAATCTAAGTGAAGCGTGAGATAATAATAGTTTCTATAAAACAATTCCACCACTGTGCCCTAAAAGATATAAGTGAAGCACTAGAGCAAAAACTATAAAACTCAAAAGATATAAGTGAAGCACATAGAGTATTCTAACAATTTCCGAATCATGTGTGTCTCTCTCAAAAGGTGTGTACAGCAAGGATGATTGTGGAAAACTAACAAATAAAGACTCAAATAATACAAGACGCTCCAAGCAAAACACATATCATGTGGTAAAAAAAATATAGCTCCAAGTAAAGTTACCGATGGAAGTAGACGAAAGAGGGGATGCCTTCCGGGGCATCCCCAAGCTTGGGATTTTAGGTGTCCTTAGATTATCTTGGGGTGCTATGGGAATTCCCAAGATTAGGCTCTTGCCACTCCTTGTTCCATAATCCATCAAATCTTTTACCCAAAACTTGAAAACTTCACAACACAACACTTAAAGTAGAAAACCTCATGAGCTCCGTTAGCGAAAGAAAACAAAACACCACTTCAAGGTACTGTAATAAACTAATTATTTATTTATAGTGGTGTTAAACCTACTGTTTTCCAACTTCTCTATGGTTTATAAACTATTTTACTAGCCATAGATTCATCAAAATAAGCAAAGAACACATAGAAAACATAATCTGTCAAAAGCAGAACAGTCTGTAGTAATCTGTAGCTAACGCAAGTTCTGGAACACAAAAAATTCTAGAATAAATTGCTGGACGTGAGGAATTTATCTATTAATCTTCTTAAAAAAGAATTAACTCAATATCACCTTCCAACTAAAAATGGTAGCAATTCTCGTGAGCGCTAAAGTTTCTGTTTTTTACAGCAAGATTAAAAAGACTTCCCCCAAGTCTTCCCAATTGTTCTACTTGGCACAAACACTAATTAAACACAAAAAACACCACCAAAACATATTCTAGATAAATTATTTATTACTAAACATGAGCAAAAAGCGAGAAATAAAAATAAAATTGGGTTGCCTCCCAACAAGCGCTATCGTTTAACGCCCCTAGCTAGGCATAAAAGCAAGGATAGATCTAGGTATTGCCATCTTTGGTAGGCAATCCATAAGTGGCTCTCATAATAGATTCATATGGTAATTTAATTTTATTTCTAGGGAAGTGTTCCGTGCCTTTTCTTAATGGAAATTGGAAGCTAATATTCCCTTCTTCATATCAATAATTGCACCAATCGTTCTAAGGAAAGGTCTACCAAGAATAATAGGACATGAAGGGTTGCAATCTATGTCAAGAACAATAAAATCTATGGGCACATAATTCCTATTTGCGACAATAAGTACATCATTAATTCTTCCCATAGGTTTCTTAATAGTTGAATCCGCAAGGTGCAAGTTTAAAGAACAATCATCAAAATCACGGAAACCTAGCAAATCACACAAGTCTTTGGAATCGTGGAAACACTAGCACCCAAATCACACACAGCATTCATCATCTTTAAATTTTAATAGTAGGTTCCCACTCATCATAAAGTTTTCTAGGGATTGAAACTTCCAACTCAAGTTTTTCTTCATAAGATTGCATCAAAGCATCAACGATATCTTTGGTAAAGGCTTTATTTTGACTATAAGCATGAGGAGAATTTAGCACGGATTGCAACAAGGAAATACAATCTATCAAAGAGCAATTATCATAATTAAATTCCTTGAAATCCAAAATAGTGGGTTCATTGATATTAAAAGTTTTGACCTCTTCCATCCCTCTTTCAATAATTTTAGCATCAAGATCTAAAGACTCTGCATTTTTGGAACGCCTTCTAGGTAAAGGTGGATCATATTCAGTCCCATCATTATCAAGAATCATATTGCAAAACAAAGATTTAATAGGGGGCGCATCAATAACTTTTAGATCTTCATCTTTATTACCATGGAAACTAGAAGAACACGCTTTTATAAAGCAATCTTTCTTAGCACGCATCCTAGTGGTTCTTTCTTTGCACTCATCAATGCAAATTCTCATGGATTTGAGAGACTCAGTGATATCATGCTTAGGTGGAATAGATCTAAGTTTCAAAGAATCAATATCAAGAGAAATTCTATCAACGTTCCTAGCCAACTCATCAATCTTAACCAATTTTTCTTCAATCAAAGCATTGAATTTCTTTTGCGAAGTTATAAATTCTTTAATATTAGATTCAGAATCAGAGGGTATCTTATTAAAATTTCCATAAGAATTGTTGTAGGAATTACCATAATTATTAGAGGAATTACTAGGAAACGGCCTAGAATTAAAATTACCTCTATACGCGTTATTACCAAAATTGTTCCTACCAACAAAATTCACATCCATAGATTCATTATTATTCTCAATCAAGGTAGACAAAGGCATATCATTAGGATCAGTATGAGCACTCTTACTAGCAAACAATTTCATAAGTTCATCCATCTTTCCACTCAAAATATTAATCTCTTCAATTGCAAGCAGTTTTTTATTAGTAGATCTTTCGGTGTGCCACTGAGAATAATTAACCATAATATTATCTAGGAGTTTGATAGCTTCTCCTAAAGTGATTTCCATAAAAGTGCCTCCTGCGGCCGAATCTAAAAGATTTCTAGAAGCAAAATTCAATCCGGCATAAATTTTTTGTATAATCATCCATAAATTCAAACCATGTCTAGGGCAATTACGTATCATTAATTTCATCCTCTCCCAAGCTTGTGCAACATGTTCATGATCAAGTTGCTTAAAATTCATAATATTGTTTCTAAGAGAGATGATCTTAGCGGGAGGAAAGTACTTAGAGATAAAAGCATCTTTGCACTTATTCCATGAATTAATACTATTTTTAGGCAAAGACGAAAACCAAGCTTTGGGAAATAGCTTCAATTTAACAATATCATTGTCCACATCTTTCTTCTTTTGTATATCACACAAATCAACAAAGTTGTTTAGATGGGTAGCGGCATCTTCACTAGGAAGGCCAGAAAATGGATCCTTCATGACAAGATTCAACAAAGCAGCATCAATTTCACAAGATTCAGCATCGGTAAGAGGAGCAATCGGAGTGCAAATAAAATCATTGTTGTTGGTATTAGTAAAGTCACATAATTTGGTATTATCTTGAGCCATCGTGACAAGCAAGCAATCCAACACAGAAGCAAACAAGAGACGGGCAAAAGTAGGCAAATAGTGAAAGAGAAGGAGGACGGAGAGAGAGGGCAAATAAAATGGCAAGGGTGAAGTGGGGGAGAGGAAAACGAGAGGCAAATGACAAATAATGTAATGCAGGATATAAGGGTTTGTGATGGGTACTTGGTATGTTGACTTTTGCGCACACTCCCCGGGCAACGGCGCCAGAAATCCTTCTTGCTACCTCTTGAGCACTGCGTTGGTTTTCGCTTGAAGAGGAAAGGGTGATGCAGCAAAGTAGCGTAAGTATTTCCCTCTTTTTTTGAGAACCAATGTATCAATCCAGTAGGAAGCCACGCACGAGTCACTCACACCTACACAAACAAATAAAATCCTCGCAACCAACGCAATAAAGGGGTTGTCAATCCCTTCACGGTCACTTACGAAAGTGAGATCTGATAGATATGATAAGATAATATTTTTGGTATTTTTATGATAAAGATGCAAAGCAAAGAAAGCAAAATAAATGGTAAAGGAAATAGCTTGTTGACGGAAGATTAATATGATGGATAATAGACCCGGGGGCCATAGGTTTCACTAGTGGCTTCTCTCGAGAGCATAAGTATTACGGTGGGTAAAAAAATTACTGTTGAGCAATTGATAGAATTGAGCATAGTTATGAGAATATCTAGGTATGATCATGTATATAGGCATCACGTCCGAGACAAGTAGACCGACTCCTGCCTGCATCTACTACTATATTCCACACATCGACCGCTATCGAACATGCATCTAGAGTATTAAGTTCAAAAGAATAGAGTAACGCTTTAAGCAAGATGACATGATGTAGAGGGATAAACTCATGCAATATGAAATAAACCCCATCTTGTTATCCTCGATGGCAAAAATACAATACATGCCTTGCTGCCACTACTGTCACTGGGAAAGGACACCGCAAGATTGAACCCAAAGCTAAGCACTTCTCCCATTGCAAGAACGATCAATCTAGTTGGCCAAACCAAACTGATAATTCGAAGAGACTTGCAAAGATAACCAATCATACATAAAAGAATCCAGAGAAGATTCAAATATTGTTCATAGATAAACTTGATCATAAGCCCACAATTCATCGGTCTCAACAAACACACCGCAAAAGAAGATTACATCGAATAGATCTCCACAAGAGAGGGGGAGAACTTTGTATTGACATCCAAAAAGAGAGAAGAACCCATCTAGCTAATAACTATGGACCCGAAGGTGTGAAGTAAACTACTCACAATTCATCGAAGAGGCTATGGTGTTGATGTAGAAGCCCTCCTTGATCGATGCCCCCTCCGGCGGAGCTTCGGAAAAGGCCCCAAGATGGGATATAATGGATACAAAAAGTTACGGCGGTGGAATTAGGGTTTTGGCTTCCGTGTTTGGTAGTTTGGGGGTACGTAGGTATATATAGGAGGAAGAAGTACGTCGGTGGAGCAACATGGGCCCCACGAGGGTGGAGGGCGTGCCTGGGGGGTAGGTGCGCCCCCCTACCTCGTGCCCTCCTGGTTGCTTTCTTTACGTAGGGTCCAAGTCCTCTGGATCATGTTCATTCCGAAAATCACATTCCCGAAGGTTTCATTCCATTTGGACTCCGTTTGATATTCTTTTTCTGCGAAACTCTGAAATAGGCAAAAAAAGAGCAATTCTGGGCTGGGCCTCCGGTTAATAGGTTAGTCCCAAAAATAATATAAAAGTGTATAATAAAGCCCAATAATGTCCAAAACAGGATATAATATAGCATGGAACAATGAAAAATTATAGATACGTTGGAGATGTATCACCTTCCTCAGGAGAGACACATCGTTGAAACGCCCCTGGGACACTGCGATGATGCAACTCACCATTGGCAATTGTCATTGATTTAGACCGCCGGGTTATCTGTCTAGCCAAGGTTTCATCCTCAAGCAACTCGCCTCGGGTCATATAAGCCAAATATGGCACTATCTAATCTGGGATGACGTGAAGAGCCGCCACCAATTGTGCTTCCGGGTATGGAACGGCCAAGTCTTCCTCCGTAGGCAACTTGATAGAAGAGTTATGCATAATATCTAAGAAAGTGTTAGGTGGCACCAGCTTACGCCGAGACCCCAGCTGACTTAAAGCATCAGCCGCTTCATTCTTTCTGTGATCAATGTGCTCCACTTGGTAACCCTTGAAGTGTCCAGCAATGGCATCAACTTCACGGCGATAAGCCTCCATGAGAGGATCTTTGGAATCCCAATTGCCTGATACTTGTTGAGCCACCAAATCTGAGTCGCCAAAGCACCTTACCCGACTTAAGCTCATCTCCATAGCCATCCGAAGACCATGGAGCAAGGCCTCATACTCAGCTGCATTGTTAGTACAGGGAAACATCAACCATAGCACATAACAAAAAATTTCACCTCAAGGGGAAGCTAAGACAAATCCAGCCCCCAAGCCCTCCAATTGCCTGGACCCATCAAAATGAATAGTCCAATATGTGTTGTCTGGCTTCTCTTCAGGCATCTACAGCTCTGTCCAATCGTTGATGAAGTCCACCGGTGCTTGAGACTTGATAGCAGTGCATGGCACATACTTTAAACCATGAGGCCCAAGTTCAATGGCCCACTTGGCGACTCGTCCTGTGGCTTCTCTATTTTGAATGATATCTCCTAAAGGAGCAGAACTAACCATAGTGATGGGATGACCCTAAAAATATTGTTTAAGCTTCCGGCTTGCCATGAACACCCCATAAACGAGTTTCTGACAATGTGGATATCTCTGTTTGGAATCAATAAGCACCTCACTGATGTAGTAAACCGGCCGTTGAATCGGATATTCCTTGCCAGCCTCTTTGCACTCTACTACAATGGCCACACTGAAAGCACGTGTGTTAGCAGCCACATATAACAATAATGGCTCTTTATCAATAGGAGCAGCAAGGACTGGCGGCTCAGTGAGCTGTCTCTTCAAATCTTCAAAGGCAGCGTTAGCAGCATCACTCCAGACAAAGTCATCTGTCTTCTTCATCATTTGATACAGTGCTATGGCCTTCTCACCTAACCGGCTTATGAACTGGCTTAAAGCAGTAATACAACCCGCCAAACGCTGAACATCATTGATACACACCGGCTTAGCCAAAGAAGTGATTGCTTTGATCTTCTCCAGGTTAGCCTCGATGCCTCTGTTAGAAACCAGAAAACCCAAAAGCTGGCCCGCTGGCACTCCAAAAACACACTTGGCCGGGTTAAGCATCATCTTGTAGACCCGGAGGTTATCAAAGGTTTCCTTCAGATCATCTATCAAGGTCTCCTTCTCTCTGGATTTCACCACAATGTCGTCCACATAAGCATGAACATTGCGCCCAATCTGATTGTGAAGACAGTTCTGCACACATCCACTACAAAAAAGACACATCCGTGACATTTTGGGCCGGGCGAATTTTTTTTCTGTCATACATATGACACTTCTATGATGATAATTGTGACAAAACCCGGTATCATCATAGATGTGGTGGGCTCCTACTTCTATGACAAAAAATCATGACAGAAAATGGGATTTTCGTCCTGGGCGGGCCGGAGACGCAGTTGCATGACATTCTTCGGGCTGTCCATGACGGAAAAAACCATGGTAGAAGGGAGGGGGAGGAAAATTTCGGGGAGTTCCCGGTTACGGTGGAGGGGTGCCCGTGGAGGGGTGGTTGAACAGGACCCCGTGGTGTGGAGGGCTGGATGAACAATAGACGGTGGAGGGGTGGTTGAACAGTAGCTGGTGGAGTAGCGCGCGGTGGAGGCTGGATGAACAGGAGCCGGTGGAGGCTGGAGGAGGCCGACAGTGGAGATAAACAGTATCCCGTGGAGTCCCGTTTTGCGGTATGCCACACCCCTCCCGATGAACAGGACCCCCGTTTCGACCGTAGCACTCCAACGCAAGTCCGTTTCGTCCGTTTTGCGGTACGCCACACCCCTCCCGATCAACAGGACCCCCGTTTCGACCATAGGAGGTCCGTTTCCTCCGTTTAGCGGTACGCCAGACCCTTCCCGATCAACAGGACCCCATTCCGAACGTAGGAGGTCTGTTTCCTCCGTTGTGCGGTACGCCCGGCCTCGTTTCCATCGCCTGTTCCGTCCAAGCCCTCCCGATGAACACGAACACGCATCCCGTTCCGACACAGCCGGTTGGCTCCCACGCGTTCCATTGCCTCCCGATGAACACGACGCATTCCGTTGCCTCCCCACGAACACGACGCATTCCGTTGCCTCCCCATGAACACGACGATGAAGCTGTTTCTCCGTTCCGACCCAGCCATGTACACGAGCCCTGGCCGTACGTATGCGCAAGTAGGCATTCGAGACCCCACCCGTATGTACACATACGTGGCCATATTTTCTCTCTTGCACCCTGGCCGATGTACGTCCATGTACATGCTACGTGCACGCCTCTACTACGACACGTACGCGCCTCTACTACGACACGTGCGTGCCTCTACCTCCACCAGTATATATGTACGTACACATTCGCGACCAAAATAACAACACTACGTACGCTTCGACCAGGTGGGTCCCGACTGTCAGACACTTCTTTGCGTGCGAAGATGTAGCTGGTGGGTCCCAGCAGTCAGGGGGGCGAATCGTTTTTTTTGCCCGGACGCACTTCCTTGCGTGCGAAGGTGTAGCTGGTGGGTCCCAACAGTCAGGGGGGAAACGTTTTTTTTTCGTGAAATACGGTGGCACGTCCGGTGGGTCCCCGCTGTTAGGTGGAGGAATAATTATTTTGCGCGTAATAAGGAGGCACTTTCTTGCTGCGGCCGTGGACACAGCTGTCAGCGTCTCCACGCACAATACTCTTCCGATGGAAGTCGGTGGTTGACCACATTGACCATGCCGCGCCGAGAGCACCACGGCGGTGGACGACGGCGAGGCCTAGGAAGGGGACGATACGGAGGCAGGGAAGACTCGGCAGTTGTTTCCCACGTGGAGGGGAGTACAACTGTACGAGGGTTTACTGGTTCGTCTGCCATCGCCGGAGAATAACGTAAGGTGTGGGTGAGTAAAGGGATGGCTAGGCCAGCGATGGGAGTACGATGGGGCGGTGAGGCCTGCGCGGCAGCACAGCCGGCCATTGGGAGGAGGGAGCAGGTAGTCCCGACGGCGCTAGTTTGAGCGGCTGGAGCAGGAAGAGCAGAGATTGAAGAAGCACGACGGCCGTTCGATGGACATCCAACAGTCACTGCTTCTGCGTCAACCTTTTTTTTAGGAAAGCCTCAAATCTGTGGAAAACAACATATAGCCCATCTACCATTATTTCTAATAATTTACAACCCATTTGCTAATTCTTAAAGTTTTTTTGGAGCCCATATTCTTTTTGTTAGCATTACAGCCCATATTGTGGCCACGGTTAAAAAATTATACGAAATTTTGCATATTTCGGTGCGGTCCGAACTGTTTTTAATCCCGAAATTTCGACTCACATTCAAACTGATTTTGAAAATAAATGAATATCAATCTAAAATCCAACAAATTCTCCATGCATAAAAAATAATGTAATTTAAAATCTTGAAATGAAAAAGAGATATTTGGAAATAATTGCCGGTTTGATGTGTTTTAAAAATGTACAGCCCATTTCTCATTACTGATGGGCCATTTTCTCGGCCAGCCGAATGAAAGCTCTCCTCGTCTTGAAAGATTTGCAGCCCAACAGGCCTGACAAAGCGACTTACTTGGCAAATCACAAAAAAACTGGGCTGTGGTCGTGGACCCAGCTGTCAGCCTCTCCACGTACAGTACTCTTTCGATGGAAGTCGTTCCTTGACCACGTTGACCACGCCGCGCGGAGAGCACCACGGCGGTGGACGATGGCGAGGCCTAGGAAGGGGACGACACGGAGCCGGGGAAGACGCGGCAGTGGAAGCCCGCGCGGAGAGGAGTACGAGGGTTCACTGGTTTGGCTGCGGTGTGAGGCTGTCGTCGCCGGAGGGCTTGGCCAGCGGTGGGAATAGTAGGGGGTGGTGAGGCCTCCGCGGCAGCATAGCCGGCCACGGGAGGCAGGAGCATGCGACACGACCGGCGCTGCTTTGGGCGGCTGGAGCAAGAGGACCAGAGGTTGAAGAAGCACTACGGTCGTTGGATGGACATCGTACGGTCACTGGAGCTAGAATCGTTCATATTGACTAAGTTGACAAATCCCTTCGTCCCCATCAACTTAGTAGGCCCACAAGTCAGCCTCCCACTAAGGTGGGTCCCAGGTAGCCGGGGGAGTATTCATTTTTTTGTGTAATAAGGAGGCACTTCCGGTGGGTCCAAGCTGACAGCGGGGGGAACGTTTTTTCACGAAATACGGTGGCCCGTCAGGTGGGTCCGAGCAGTCAGGGGGCAAACATTTTTTTTGCAAAATACGGTGGCCCGTCCAGTGGTTCCCTGCTGTCAGTTGGAGGAATCATTATTTTCCGCGTAATAAGGAGGCACTTACTTGCTACGGCCGTGGACCCAGCTGAGACTCTCCACGTACAGTATACTTCCGATGGAAGTCGTTCCTTGACAACGTTGACCTCGCCGCGTTCCGTTGCATGCATGCATGCATGGGCGTGGTGCGTCCCCACTGTCAGCCTCTCACGTACAGTCATCTTCCGATGACTCTTGGTTGTTGACCACGTTGACCACACCGTGCCGAGCGCACTCAGACTGGAATGACCCAGAGATGGGGAAGACGGGGCAGTGGAGTCACAGATGGAGAGGAGTGGAAAACTTCACTAATTCGGGTGTGCGGCAGCACAGTGGCGGTGCTGCCCACGGGAGATAGGAGCAAGAACAGAGGTTGAAGAAGGAGCACGGATGTTGGACTAACATCCAACGGTCCAGCTGCTAGAATCATTTGTTGATTAAGTTGACAAAGCCGTCCGTACACGTCCGCTTAGTAGGCCCACAAGTCAGTCACTAAATCTGACGGGTCCCAGCTGAAACGGGATGAATAATTTTTTCGCAAAACAAGGAGGCACTTCCTTCCGTGCGAAGATACAGCCGGTGGGTCCCAGCTGTCAGGTGGAGGAAACATTTTTTCAGCTTAATAAGGAGGAACTTTCCTTGCGTGCGACCATGAACCTCGTGGGTCCAAGCCGTCAGGCTCTCCACGTACAGTCCTCTTCCGATGACTCTCGTTTGTTGACCACGCCGCACCGAACGCAGCAAGACGGTGGACGACGGCGAGGCCTCGGACGGGAATGACTCGGAGATGGGAAAACGCGGCAGTGGAGTCGCAGATTGAGAGGAGGAGAAGAGTTACAACTGGTTCTGTTGCGGTGTGGGGATGTAGTCTATGGAGAATAACAGGAGGTTTCGAGGGGTGGAGGGATAGCCTGGCCGGCGGTGGGGTAGCGCTTCACAGCGATGCGTGCTAAGCAGAGCCGCTAGCCGCCGGAGGCCAGACCAGGCGGTCCCAGCGATGCTAGAGGAAGAAGACGAGAGATTGAAGGTGCATGCCGGCCATTGGATATAAATCCAATGGCTGTGGATGACACAATCATTTGTTGACCAAGTTGACAACGCCCTGCGTAGGCTTCTACCTATTGGCCCACATGTCAGCCTGCAAAAATGTGGCATATATTTAACCCATGTTTTCTAGAATGTACAGTCCATTTGCTGGGCTGGGTGAACAAATAATTTCGCGTCAATCAGGCCCATTTATATTTTCTAAGAAATCCCAGCCCATTTGCACTTCCTTGAAATACACGTATTAGGTGGGCTCATTATATATATAATGTTGTGTTAGAAGGAGCAATTAATATCAAAGAATAAACCGGAGAGGCACATTTATATATATATATAATTAAGAAATTAGCGAGTTATTGCTCAAAATAAAAATGAGCGCGTTATTATTAAATTGTTCCTTAAAATCTTCGCAAGCTTTTGTACGCAATCACCAGGATTTTCCTTGCCTGTGAGTAAAAAACAACCAGGATTTTCCTTGCCAACTTCTGTTAAAGATTTACTTTTATAAGTTAATAACACATGGGATGTTTTTATAATGTATATATAAGTCTCTATAAAATATATGATAATAGTAATAATATAAATCTTTCCCTAATAATAATAAAGCAGAGATTGACTCTTTGGGTTCACCGTCACAATACGCTTCTTTCCGTGAATTTACGCTTTCAGTTTTTTCCGTTAGTTTTGATCGACAGTCCGTCCAATTCCTGCAAGGCGGTACTAAATACTTTGTCCATCCAATTGTTCCACGTCCACATTCTCTTATTGGGCCTGCACGCATGTTTCGGCCTACATGCACGCTTCTATATCTGTATCTTACCTAGGAAAATTGCATATCAACAACGAGCCTCTTGAATCAACAAACACGGAACGAGAACGAAGGGAAATTGTACAACAAAACGGCAGTCCAGCGCGAAGCTGTTCAGTCCCGCACTCGCCGGGGTGAAGAAGCGGAGGCGTAGCGCGCAGATGCCTGCGACGCAGCCTGTTCCACACGCTGGCCACCTCTACGCCATGCACGACATGGACACGAGCGCGGCGGCAGGGTGGCTTGAGGTTGGTGGTGGACCGGATCCAACGAGGGGAAGGTCGGATCCGTCGGCTTGGAGAGGGAGGTGTGGAGGAGCACGAGGGACAGAGGGCGGAAGAGGATGGAGGCGGAATGCCGAGGTCGGGCTGTGGACTCGGAGTGGAGGAGCCACGGAGAGGCCCGGGAGCCACCACGGCAGCCACGAGGGCGAGATGGGCCTAGCCATGCTCGGCGGTCGTCGGCCGATTTCGTGTTTCTCTGCTGATGATCCCTGACCACCTGCTGCCCGGGGTCGGCTACATGTTGTTATCTCAGTTTGCTTGGTAGTTTCATTCTTTCTTAAGATTAGACCTAGCCGTGTAGATGCAGATGGACATTGGAGGTACAGTGTTGGCACTGACGACTTGGATAAAAATATTTTTGTATGCACTCCGAGTGGGTCAGTCTATATACACTTAAATTTTCACATTCAGTTTCCTTCAGTTAGACGACAGCAAGGAGATAATGCACTCCTTTTTCTGAAAAAATATCATAAGGGACATCTTTTGGAAGAATAACGAGCCATGTTGGCCGTAGTTGTTGTGAAAGAATTACAACTTTTTTGCCAAATAATCAAATATAGCACTGGTTCAGAAAAAAACCGAAACCATGAGAAATGTTGTTGTTGGACGTCAGTGTGTGATACGTCTCCAACGTATATATAATTTTTGATTGCTCCATGCTATATTATCTATTGTTATGGACATTATTGGGCTTTATTATCCACTTTTATATTATTGTTGGGACTAACCTATTAACCCGAGGTCCAGCCTAGAATTGTGGTTTTTTGCCTGTTTTAGGGTTTCGAAGAAAAGGAATATCAAACGGAGTCCAAATGGAATGAAACCTTCGGGCACGTGATTTTCTCACCGAATACAACTCAGGAGACTTGGACCCGACGTCAAGGCACGTAACAGGAGGCCATGAGGTAGGGGGCACGCCCTACCCCCCAGGCGCGCCCCCACCCTCGTCGGCCCCTTGTTGCTCCACCGACGTACTTCTTCCTCCTATATATACCCACGTACCCCAAACGATCAGATACGGAGCCAAAAACCTAATTCCACTGCCGCAACTTTCTGTATCCACGAGATCCCATATTGGGGCCTGTTCCGGAGCTCCGCCGGAGGGGGCATCGATCACTGAGGGCTTCTACATCATCATCCAAGCCCTTCCGATGAAGTGTGAGTAGTTTACTTCAGACCTACGGGTCCATAGTTAGTAGCTAGATGACTTCTTCTCTCTTTTTGGGTCTCAATACAATGTTATCCCCCTCTCTCATGGAGATCTATTCGATGTAATCTTCTTTTTGCGGTGTGTTTGTTGAGACCGATGAATTGTGGGTTTATGATCATGTCTATCTATGAATAATATTTGAATCTTCTCTGAATTCTTTTATGTATGATTGGTTATCTTTGCAAGTCTCTTCAAATTATCAGTTTGGTTTGGCCTACTAGATTGGTTGTTCTTGCCATGGGAGAAGTGCTTAGCTTTGGGTTCGATCTTGCGGTGTCCTTTCCCAGTGACATAAGGGGCAGCAAGGCACATATTATATCGTTGCCATCGAGGATAACAAGATGGGGTTTTTATCATATTGCATGAAACTATCCCTCTACATCATGTCATCTTGCTTAAGGCGTTACTCTGTTTTTCACTTAATACTCTAGATGCATGCTGGATAGCGGTCGATGAGTGGAGTAATAGTAGTAGATGCAGGCAGGAGTCGGTCTACTTGTCTCGGACGTGATGCCTATATACATGATCATACCTAGATATTCTCATAACTATGCTCAATTCTGTCAATTGCTCAACAGTAATTTGTTCACCCACCATAGAATACTTATGCTCTTGAGAGAAGCCACTAGTGAAACCTATGGCCCCTGGGTCTCTTTCTCATCATATTAATCTCCATCACTTTATTATTGCTTTGCTTTTACTTTGCCTTTAATTTTTACTTTGCATCTCTATACCAAAAATACCAAAAATATTATTTATCATCTCTATCAGATCTCACTTTCGTAAGTGACCGTGAAGGGATTGACAACCCCTAAGCGCTTTGGTTGCGTTGAGCTATTATTTTTATGTAGGTACAAGGGACTCGTGCGTAGCCTCCTACTGGATTGATACCTTGGTTCTCAAAAACTGAGGGAAATACTTACGCTACTTTGCTGCATCATCCTCTCCTCTTTGGGGAAATCCAACGCAGTGCTCAAGAGGTAGTAAGAAGAATTTCACTCAACCCTCTTGTAGTACTTCTTCCACATGGCACCGTCTCCGACACCGTGCACGCGTCCATACGACGGTCGAGTATCCATCGGTTGTTGTTTCAATATGTTCAACGCCCGGTTGAATGGAGTGTCCCACTTGGGCCTCGCCAATGCCTCAGACGGCGAGTCGCTTTCAGCCGCAATCCTGTGCTGCTCTCTCTGCAAAAGGCACAACGATCATTTACAAATATGACTAACGTGTGCAGTCGAATTGATCAGAAACTAAAATTACCAGCAGTCTCATGAACTCCATAATCACCGGTGTTGTCTCATAAACCTTTTTCACTGGGTCCCAACGGTGCTGGGCCCTGAGGACGTCACGCTCCTGCGGGACGGTGAACTCCACCAAGGTGTCTGGGATGCCCAGACTCGCGGCTTCCGCGTCCTCCTTGGCCCATTTGGACCTCTTTCCGCCGTAACCACGGCTTCCGAGGTGGTGGCTCCCAATGTTCCTCTGTTGAAGCACCTTCATGTACTTAGACTTTTTTTGGCATCTTCGGCCTCGCAAGCCTCCTTGAATATTTGAAACTGCTCTTCCGTGATTGTCGGATTATCCTTTACAATCTCGGAGTAGGGTTCCTTCTTGTCGATGATCCTTGCTTTCACTCGATTTTTCTAGGCGGCCAACGCGTCGCTAAACTTGGTCATGGCATGTTTGTTTATCTTCTTCATTGTCGGGTCCTCATATGGATCTTTATAATCCTTCTCATTCCGGCCCGGGAATAAGAATATCTGGTGAAACTTCTTTAGGAGGGAGCTCCTCATATTTTCTATCGTCTGTAGTTTCTCATCGTTGATGGTGGCGCTTGTCCGTACGATGCAGCCTATTTGATTACCGTAGCATCGACGTGCTTCCTCGGGCGCCGTTGGCTCAAAATTGCCGTCGTCCACCTCCGTGACCACCACTATAGTAGTCCTGAGTTTGTTAGGAACCCGTTGCCTCTTTGCTTTCGGTTCTACACCGGCTCCGCTCCCCGAGGCAGCGCCGGTCTCAGTCTCAGCGCCGGTCTCGATGCCGGTCTGATTCTGAGCGTCGGTCTCAGTCTCAGCACCGGTCTGCGTGTCGGTCTCAGTCCCCGATGCCACAGGTGGGCCCAGCAATAACATCGGTTGATCATCGGTAAGGCTAAAAAATTCGGCTGCCACCCGGTAGGCGTCGTCGCAATCACCAGAACCCTGTCCTTCATCGTTGCTAGCCATGTTTCCTATGATTAAATCTAGTCAATTAATTCTAGACCTAATAAAATGAATAATGACATAAAAAAGGCCTATTGTTTTGCAGGAATGTTGACTCCTTCCTGGTGCGGCAAATCACGGGCACTCGATATGTCCTAGTTTGTAGCACAAGTCATGCCGAAATTCACGGAAAATTTCGGCATGAGCTTTGCTAAAAAGTGGACAAATCGAGAACCTGAAATTTGCCGGAAAAGAAATGAATCAACATTCCGGCAAAACATAGGCCACTAAGCATCATTCCCTGCAAACAGTGTCCAAATATACACGAGCAACCACATGTGCAAACAGTGTAGAAGAAAATTCATTTAACTACTAATAGAACAAAATTCAGTTAACTTTAGTGCTCTATAATGATGAAAGGAAAAAAAATCAGTTAACTACTAATTTCATTCATTTAGGTCATTCATTTAACATCACCTAATTAACCTACTTTACCAATACTACTAGCAGCACTACTAACCTAATTAACCTAGCAAAACTCTAGTGCCCTAACTGAAAAACATCTAATTAACATCTAATTTTTCTCTAAAATACAGAGAGAGATGAGTGAGGGGGAGGGGTGGGGGACTTATAGAGAGGGGAGAGACGGTGGCGGGGAGGTGCTCGGTGACGGAGGTAGGGGCGAAGAGGGTGGGCTCGGGCACGGGCAAGGGCGGTCCTAGGCGGGCTCGGGCGGCGGTGAGGTGGAGGGCGCCGACGGTGACGTGGAGGACGGCCTTGGGCGGCGGCTGTGAGGCTGAGGGCGGCCTCGGGCGGTGGTGGTGAGGCTGGGGGCGGCCTCGGGCGGCGGCGGTGAGGCTGAGGGCGGCCTCGGGCGACGGCGGTGAGGCTGAGGGCGGCCTCGGGCGGCGGCGGTGAGGAGATGGCGGCGAGGGCGAGGGACGATTTGGGGAAGAATTGGTGTCCGGGGGGCGGGGTGGGGGGAAACCGCTGTTTAAGTGAAACGTAACGGTAGCGCATTTCTGGAAACGCGCTATAGCTAAGTTAGCTATAGCGCGTTTACTGAAACCTGCTACTGCTATTCCTTTCTCCTTTTTTCCCTTTTTTCTTTTATTTTTCTTTACATTTTATTTTTTCCCTTTCTCCTTTTTCTATTTCTTTCATTTTCATTTACTTTTCTACTTTTTTTTCACTTTATTTTATTTCCGTTAGCAGCATCGCTTTACACGTAAGCGCGCTGCAGCTAAGGAGATTAGCAGTAGCGCTGGGCTATTATACGCGCTACTGCTAGGTTGGGCTAGCCATGTGCGCCCAGTTCGAACGTAGCAACAGCGCTTTTCGCTAGTACGCGCTACTGCTAAAGTCATAGCAGTAGCGCGGTTTATTCACGTGCGCTGCTACTAAGTAGCAGCAGCGCTTGATTTTGTACAGCGCTACTGGTAAAATTTTGTGTATAGGCTTTTCCCTAGTAGTGTATCCATGGCTCACGCTCATGTATTGCGTGAAGATCGAAAAAGTTTTGAAAATGTCAAAGTATGAAACAATTGCTTTCCTTGTCATTGGGGTTGTGCATGATTTAAATACTTTGTGTGGTGAAGATAGAGCATGGCCAGACTATATGATTTTGTAGGGATAGCTTTCTTTGGCCATGTTATTTTGAGAAGACATAATTGCTTTATTAGTATGCTTGAAGTATTATTATTTTTATGTCAACATGAACTTTTGTCCTGAATATTTTGAATCTGAATATTCATACCACAATTAAAAAGATTTACACTGAAATTATGCCAAATAGCACTCCGCATCAAAAATTCTATTTTTATCATTTACCTACTCGAGGACGAGCAGGAATTAAGCTTGGGGATGCTTGATACGGCTCCAACGTATCTATAAATTTTGATTGCTCCATGCTATATTATCTACTATTTTGGATATTATTGGGCTTTATTATCCACTTTTATATTATCTTTGGGACTAACCTATTAACCTGAGGCCCAGCCCAGAATTGCTGTTTTTTGCCTGTTTTAGGGTTTCGAAGAAAAGGAATATCAAACGGAGTCCAAACGAAATGAAACCTTCGGGAATGTGATTTTCTCACTGAATACAACTCGGGAGACTTGGACCCTACGTCAAGGCACGTAATAGGAGGCCACGAGGTAGGGGGCGCGCCCTACCCCCTAGGCGCCCCCACCCTCGTGGGCCCCCTGTTGCTCCACCGACATACTTCTTCCTCCTATATATACCCACGTACCCCCAAACGATCAGATACGGAGCCAAAAACCTAATTCCACCGCCGCAACTTTCTGTATCCACGAGATCCCATCTTGGGGCCTGTTCTGGAGCTCCGCCCGAGGGGGCATCGATCACGGAGGGCTTCTACATCGCCATTCTGATGAAGTGTGAGTAGTTTACTTTAGACCTACGGGTCCATAGTTAGTAGCTAGATGGCTTCTTCTCTCTTTTTGGATCTCAATATAATGTTCTTCCCCTCTCTCGTGGAGATCTATTCGATGTAATCTTCTTTTTGCGGTGTGTTTGTTGAGACCGATGAATTGTGGGTTTATGATCAAGTCTATCTATGAATAATATTTGAATCTTCTCTGAATTCTTTTATGTATGATTGGTTATCTTTGCAAGTCTCTTCGAATTATCAGTTTGGTTTGGCCTACTAGATTGGTTGTTCTTGCCATGGGAGAAGTGCTTAGCTTTGGGTTCGATCTTGCGATGTCCTTTCCCAGTGATAGAAGGGGCAGCAAGGCACGTATTGTATCGTTGCCATCGAGGATAACAAGATGTTTTTTATCATATTGCATGAAACTATCCGTCTACATCATGTCATCTTGCTTAAGGCGTTACTCTGTTTTTTAACTTAATACTCTAGATGCATGCTGGATAGCGGTCGATGAGTGGAGTAATAGTAGTAGATGCAGGTAAGAGTCGGTCTACTTGTCTCGGACGTGATGCCTATATACATGATCATACCTAGATATTCTCATAACTATGCTCAATTCTGTCAATTGCCCAATAGTAATTTGTTCACCCACTATAGAATACTTATGCTCTTGAGAGAAGCCACTAGTGAAACCTATGGTCCCCGGGTCTCTTTCTCATCATATTAATCTCCATCACTTTATTATTGCTTTGCTTTTACTTTGCCTTTTACTTTTTACTTTGCATCTCTATACCAAAAATACCAAAAATATTATTTATCATCTCTATCAGATCTCACTTCCGTAAGTGACGTGAAGGGATTGACAACCCCTAAGCGCGTTGGTTGCGTTGAGCTATTGTTTTTGTGTAGGTACAAGGGACTCGTGCGTAGCCTCCTACTGGATTCATACCTTGGTTCTCAAAAACTGAGGGAAATACTTACGCTACTTTGCTGCATCATCCTCTCCTCTTCGGGGAAATCCAACGCAGTGCTCAAGAGGTAGCAGTGCGCATCATATATCCTCTTGGCCATGCCGGTCATAACAGCAACAACTTTCTTCAGGCTGGTGATGCTCATATTGTCAATTATTCTCACTGTGGTGCCTGAGACAAAAACTCCTAAGGCAGTTTGGTAATTTATGATGTTATTACACTGAAGCACATGTAATGACAGAGCCGGTAAAGAAGAATAGAATGTAAGTGTGTGCCATATTTTTTTCCCGTTGCAACGCACGGGCCCTTTTGCTAGTATATATAATGTGGTTAGAAGGGAAAACATAAATTGGACACAACATTACGTTTATAAGAGACCTGTGTTTTATACCCCACAGTAGGCGTACTAACAAGTTCACACACAAATACAATAGAAAAGGTAAATGTTCATATCAAACTCAGGTTCACAGGACACGTTCATATTCATAGCCAACATTCACTATCAACAACTCAAAAGATTCATATATACACAAGCTCATCATATCTATGCATCCAAATGATTGATAGATCACACAACAATATTCATACATAATTCACAAAAAGATTCAGATATACACATGTTTAGTATGTTTATGCATCCAAATGATTGAGATCACAGCCAATATGATCCATGGACGAACTTTAATTACCTAGGGTACAGACTGGTAAATGGTGTTCAATCGGAGGTACTTCTTGCTAAAATTAGTTCTTGTACGAGTAAACTTTCGAGTACATAAGAGGCAGCACAGACAATCTGAACTTTTCTTGTAGGTTTATCCTCAAATAGTGGCCTTGTGCCAAGGGAGGTTTGAGCAACTTGGCCACTACTTTCATCCAACTAGTTTACTGGCTCGTCTTGGTCCTGTATCTCGCCAAAATTCTACATTGCAGACGAGAAAGGAGGCGGTTGAGAAAATGAACCACCCAAATTTTTTGTGTAGTTCAACTGGAATGGAGCATCCTTGGCGTGCAGATTGATTAAGTGCCAGATGAATATACGCGTCAACCAACTTGTCTGGAATCTTTAGACTCCATGCCATATAGTTCGCTACCATATGTGCCAATAACCAAAAGGCACAAGTTGGGACCAAAGACTGGACTGCGTTTTTCTGGGCTATGCACCAAGCAACATTTTTGGCGTTCACTCTCCTAATACTTGGAGTTTGACAATTGGTTGACGCCGGTTGATACTCGAATGAATATAGGCACTTCTTGTCAACATTGATGCTTGTCTGAGTGAACTTTGGAGTACATAGCAGCAGCAGAAGTACATGTCCAACTGATCATTTTGTGCAGTTCTACTGAAATCACCCGATGTAATGATTTGCCTGCGAGTTCAGGCTCCAAATTACTCCTTTATGAAATCGGCAAACAGTAGCACAATACCAAATTACCAATACATATGACAGGCTCAATAATCAGGATAAAGACCAGTACCAACCTGTGTGAGGATCGTCTCACATGTAAGGTAGTCGTTACCGGAGCCCTTGAATGGTCTCGACTGAGGCCTCAGGCTTCAGCAAGATCGCCTTGGCACTGTTTATTCTTCTTCTTCTTCCTCTTCATGCTCTGTTTCTCTTTCTCCTCACCAGTTGGTGAAACCAAGTATATGATTGGCCTTCTAATTCAGAATTGGTTTTGTCAGTGAGGGAGTACAAGTGTACTATAAAAACAGCATTATTTTCTCATGGCAGTCGGAAAATAGAGATGAACACATGCATTAAATATCATTCTAACCTAAAGGAAGGTTATGGCGCAAATATGGATGATGAGGAATAGAACACAGATCTCCCTTTGTGCAGTTCCACCAAAATGAACCAATTGTTCCATTCTGACATTCCAGTTAAACAGCACAAAATTCACTTCTTTTAAGAAGAATTTTGTGCAGTGCACCAAAAGGTCACAACAGCAACCAGGTGAATTGGATATCCCTGTTTACACAAAAAGGCACGGACGAAACAGTCAGAGTCTCAAACAATTACAGGCAAAAACATTCGGCTAAACTTGTCATGGCTTATAACAGCGGCATGGCTTCATTTTTACCATGGACATTAGATTAAGAACAATGGGTGCGCAAGCAGTCCAGCACCATGTACGTAAACAGGGGCATAAAGTGGTGATTCATAGTTTGTTGCCCCGAGAAACGAACATCCAAGAAACATATCTGGGTTGGTCCCATTTTTGTTCACTCTGGCCACCTACTCCTATGTGTGGATAGCAAATCTAGTCCTGGTCATACCACTGTGTACAGCGTTACCCCTATATTTCCCTTTTCGACCAAGAGACCGGTTGGATGACCAGCCTATACTACTTTTACCCCCTTTCCTTCCTGTTTGTACCAAGTCCGATGTACATACTAAATTCCCCCACCCCCACTTTATTTCTTGTTTGAACCAAGTACTACAAGATTCGACTTCATGAAGTAGCTTTACCTCTAACAATAGAAGAAAAAAATGTGACATTGGACCATCCGATCGAGAGGGGCTGAGAGGTAGAAAATGATGCACATGCAGCGACGTAGCGAGCTGGGGAAGTAGAGCTAAGGCGGTTTCGAACAAAGATATACCTGAAGGTCGTCGGGATGTGGATAGGTGGGCGGCGGGAGGCTGGATCCGCCCACAGGCAACGATGAAGGGATCGGAGGACCTCCCGCGCCGGCGCTCGGCCAGAGATAACGGTGCGGCGGGCAGTGGGTCTCCTCCCTCACTGTCGACAACGGCCTAAACGCTGCCCCTCCTCCCCTTCACCGGCGGAGGGGGATACGTCCGGATCTATACCAGCGGTGAGGATAGAAAGCCAGTGTTTTTTGAAGGGAGAAAGACAGTGTTACTACCCCTATCTTGTTTAGATCTGGAGAGGATGAGAGTGTGTGAATAGAGCAACCCTAGCAAGCAAGTGCGGAGGATCCGGCCTATATATATGTAGTTGGGTAGTTTTCCTTTCTCACTTCATCAAAACAATCATTTAAAATTGTGTGCTACTACATGCCAGGTCGCGATTTTTTTAGTTGTTGATTGTTTTTTGAGATAGCTACCCGCTTGTTCCAAGTGGTGTTACGGTGTGCCAAGTCGCACTTTGTATCGTTCAAGTCTGGTACTACAAGTCCCTCCATTAAATGAACAACCACCCCCTCATAAAAATTGTGAACAAGCCCATGGCTAAAATTAGCGGAAACGTGGGTTGCCCCAACATGCATTATTATTTATATTTTCTACTCCCTCCGTTCCTAAATATAAGTCTTTTTTATTAGCCACACCTAAGACAAGAATTTTTTTTATTAGCAGTGAACCCCACATGTCATAGACACAAAAATTGTGGCAAGATTCCCTTAGGCAAGCCAAAGTGTGTCTAATAATTTGAGCAACTCAGGTTAGGCAAGTGTGGCAAGTGTGGGAAAAATAATGTGGCAACATAAGACAAACATAGTCACAATCCAAACAGCCCTGTAATTTTTTGTGACATGCATGAAAATTTGGTTAGTTAAATTTATAGTCAAAATTTGGCAAGGTGCATCAAATCAACACATGCAAGTATCAAAAGGAAAGTCACGGCATGCATGCATGCGTTGTACTCCCTCCGTTTCCAAATATAAGTCTTTTTAGAGATTGCAACAAGTGACTACATACGAAGTAGAATATGTCTACTCCTACATACGAAGTAGCCCATTTGAAATGTGTAAAAAGACTTATATCGAGTGCAGTTCTTTGATGTGTCGTGTCAACTCGTACAAGACCGAGAAATTTGATTACTACAACGCCCTCTCCCTCGCGGACTGAGCTTCGGTGCCTTAACTGCACCTGCCTTTGGCTGCATGACAGGAGGGCCAACCACCTATTGGGCCCACCTATCATAGACGTAAAGGCAGGAGCAGCAAGTAGAAGCTTTCGCTACACGCTATCCCTCCTGCACGAGGTGGACGGACATGTAGCAGTGGATTCGATACTATAGAAGTAGGAGTAACATCATTGTTCGTCTTCTCGAAGAGGCGAAGAGCCAAGCGCAACCCGAACGTGGAAGTTGCAAACGCTTGCGTGGTGCGGTTCCTTGGAGTACTAGCCAGGCTCTTGCATGAGACAAAATTGCTATTGTTTAACAATTAAACTCCATTATCCATTGGTTGATACTCATTCTGCATAGGTCCACGCTCTTAGCACCGTTTCCTCCTGGGGTCACCAATGTTTATTTGCTAATTAATAGCATTGCATGCAATGAACTACTCCCTCCTTCCATCTATATAGGGCCTAATGTGTTTTTCGAGGCTAACTTTGACCAAATGTTAGAGCAATAATATATGACATGCAACTTACACAAAGCACATCATCAAATTCATATGTGAAAGGAGTTTTCAATGATATAATTTTCACATTATGCATGTCATGTAGTATTAATTTTATCAATAGTCAAAGGCGGTCTTTAAAACGCATTAGGCCCTATATAGATGGAAGGAGGGAGTAGCCATTGCAAGTCATTAAAAGCATGCACACCTCTCATCTCTTATTGGTTGATATGTCAAGAAACAAGAAACAAGGTAGAAGTTAATGCACTGCACCTAAGTGTTTTGGGACTATTTGGTTTTCGTAAGATGACTTACACACCTAGAAGGAGGGCGTAGTATAGCCCTGTAAACCGGAAAGGAGTATTTGCCTTTCTAGAGATTTCAACAAGTGACTAGACTACACCGTGTGCACTACTCCCTCCCTTCCGGTTTATAGGGCTCAAATCTCAAATCTCATGAACCAAGGCATTTTGCGATTGGAGGAATGTATCTCGTACTTTACCAAACTACGCTAATTAAACTCACGCATTAATTACGTAGCTCTCTCGTTTTCCTCTCCCCCTTGGTCGCGGTGCACAATATTGAGGACTCCTATATGACTAGCCGCTCTATCTACATGCGGGGCATTTCAAAGCATCCGGGCCCGCGTGCCATCCACCAAATCACAGCGAGGTGCTACAGTCGAGACTCACCTGTAACCCTGGTGTGGCCGTCATGACCCGTCATATCACAAAACCCACACCTTTACCAGCAGTGGTAAGGTGGCCTCCAAGTTGGACTGGACGAAGCAACCACCATTTCACTGGAACGCTCATTCAAGCCCTTTATTCCCTTTCTTGAAGAAAACCTCACTCTAGGCTACTCACTTCTGCCATTTTGCTTCTGTACCGACAAAGGAAAGGTGGGCGAATCAGTTATGCTGCTATATTTTCATTCCAAGAATCTTCTTTTTGCGAAGCACCGACCGATTCTCACATCCTATTCTTTTCCCGTTTTCATTGTGATTGGGGTTTCCTTTCGATTGCTTTTTGTTTGTCAGTTCATTGATGGATCCTGGAGCACTAGGCAAAGAGTTGCCGGCGGACAACCCACTGGAGACAGCGATCTCCAGGAAGCGAGCACCGACCAATGAGTTGACCATGTTGGCGGGCCAACCCATCGAGACGAAGAACTCCAAGAAACAAGCACTGGCCAAAGAGTTGAGGACGTTGGCGGACGAACTCCTCAAAGGAAGTTGGAAGAACAACAAGGGCCCCACCATGCCTACCCCAGGAACTCTGATTGTCACCTATGTGAGGCTTAAGAACCGAGTTTGAGGAGATAGTCATCATTGAGAAGCAGTATTTGATAACCCACAAGTATAGGGGATCGCAACAGCTTTCGAGGGTAGAGTATTCAACCCAAATTTATTGATTCGACGCAAGGGGAGCCAAAGAATATTCTCAAGTATTAGCAGCTGGGTTGTCAATTCAACCACACCTGGAAACTTAGTATCTGCAGCAGAGTGTTTAGTAGCAAAGTAATATGATATTGATGGTAACGGTAACAAAACAGTAATGAAAGCAAAGTAATGTTTTTGGTATTTTGTAGTGATTGTAACAATAGCAATGAGAAAGTAAATAAGCGTAAACCAGTATATGGAAAGCTCGTAGGCATTGGATCAATGATGGATAATTATGCCGGATGTGGTTCATCATGTAACACTCATAACATAGGGTGACACATAACTAGCTCCAATTCGTCAATGTAATGTAGGCATGTATTCCGAATATAGTCATACGTGCTTATGGAAAAGAACTTGCATGACATCTTTTGTCCTACCCTCCCGTGGCAGCGGGGTCCTAATGGAAAGTAAGGGATATTAAGGCCTCCTTTTAATAGAGAACCGGAACAACGCATTAGCACATAGTGAATACATGAACTCCTCAAACTACGGTCATCACCGGTAAGTATCCCGATTATTGTCACTTCGGGGTTAACGGATCATAACACATAATAAGTGACTATAGACTTGCAAGATAGGATCTAGAACTCTCATATATTGATGAAAACATAATAGGCTCAGATCTGAAATCATGGCACTCGGGCCCTAGTGACAATCATTAAGCATAGCAAAGTCATAGCAACATCAATCTCAGAACATAGTGGATACTAGGGATGAAACCCTAACAAAACTAACTCGATTACATGATAAATCTCATCCAAGCCATCACCGTCCAGCAAGCCTACGATGGGATTACTCACGCACGGCGTTGAGCATCATGAAATTGGTGATGGAGGATGGTTGATGATGACGACGGCGACGAATCCCCCTCTCCGGAGCCCTGAACGGTCTCCAGATCAGCCCTCCCGAGAGGTTTTAGGGCTTGGCGGCGGCTTCGTATCGTAAAACATGATGATTTCTTCTCTCCTATTTTTTTCTCCCCGAAAGCAGTTATATAGAGTTGGAGTTGGAGTGGGGGGTCTCCAGGGGGCCCACGAGGTAGGGGCGCACCCTAGGGGGGGCGCCCCCACCCTCGTGGCAAGGGTGTGGGCCCGCTGGTCTTCATATTTGGCGAGGATTTTTTTATTATTTATTGTAAGATATTCCGTGGAGTTTCAGGTCATTCCGAGAACTTTTGTTTTCTGCACATAAAACAACATCATGGCAATTCTGCTGAAAAGAGCGTCAGTCCGGGTTAGTTCCATTCAAATCATACAAGTTAGAGTCCAAAACAAGGGCAAAATTGTTTGGAAAAGTAGATACGACGGAGACGTATCAACTCCCCCAAGCTTAAACCCTTGCTTGTCCTCAAGCAATTCAGATGACAAACTGAAAGAAATAAAGAAAAACTTTTACAAACTCTGTTTGCTCTTGTTGTTGTAAATATGTCAAGCTAGCATTCAAGTTTTCAGCAGAGATTATAACTAACCACATTTGCAATAATTCTCGGGTCTCATGATTACCCATATCAATAGAATAATCAACTAACAAGCCATAATAACAAATCTCGGATGACAACACTTTCTCAAAACAATTATAATATGATATAACAAGATGGTATCTCGCTAGCCCTTTCTGAGACCGCAAAACATAAATGCAGAGCACCTTTAAAGATCAAGGACTGACTAGACATTGTAATTCATGGTAAAAGAGATCCAATCATAGTCACACCCAATATAAATTAACAGTAATGAATGCAAATGACAGCGGTGCTCTCCAACTGGTGCTTTTTTAATAAGAGGGTGATGACTCAACATAAAAGTAAATGCATAGGCCCTTCGGAGGGAAGCAGGGATTTGTAGAGGTGCCAGAACTCGGTTTTGAAATAGAGGTGAATAATATTTTGAGCAGTATACTTTCATTGTCAACATAACAACCAAGAGATGACGATATCTTCCATGCTACACACATTATAGGCAGTTCCCAAACAGAATGGTAAAGTTTATATTCCCGCTCTACCAACAAACATCAATCCATGGCTTGCTCGAAACAACGAGTGCCTCCAACATACATCAGGTCCCAGGGGGAGTTTTTTTTGCAATTATTTTGATTTAGTTTGCATAAAGCATGGGATTGGGCATCCTGGTGACCAGCCATTTATCTCTTGAGTGAGGAGCGGAGTCCACTCCTCTTGAGAATAACCCGCCTAACATGGAAGATACAGACAGCCCTAGTTGATACATGAGCTATTCGAGCATACAAAACAGGATGATTATTTGAAGGTTTAGAGTTTGGCACATACAAATTTACTTGGAACGACAGGTAGATACCGGATATAGGAAGGTATAGTGGACTCATCTGGATCAACTTTGGGGTTTAAGGGATTGGATGCACAAGCAGTATTCCCGCTTAGTACAGGTGAAGGCTAGCAAAAGACTGGGAAGCGACCAACTAGAGAGCGACAACAGCCATGTACATGCATTAAAATTAATAAACATTGGATGCAAGCATGAGTAGGATATAATCTACCATGAACATAAGTATCGTGAAGGCTATGTTGATTTGTTTCAACTACATGCGTGAACATGTGCCAAGTCAAGTCACTTAAATAATTCAGAGGAGGATACCACCCTATCATACCACATCATAACCATTTTAATAGCATGCTGGCACGCAAGGTAAACCATTATAACTCATAGCTAATCAAGCATGGCACAAGCAACTATGATCTCTAATTGTCATTGCAAACATGTTTATTCATAACAAGCTGAATCAAGAATGATGAACTCATCATATTTACAAAAACAAAAGAGGTCGAGTTCGTACCAGTTTTTCTCATCTCAGTCAGTCCATCATATATCATCATAATTGCCTTTCACTTGCACGACCGAATGATGTGAATAATAATAAGAGTGCACGTGCATTGGACTAAGCTGGAATCTGCGAGCATTCAATAAAAAGGAGAAGACAAGGTAATATGGACTCTTGGTTAAATCAACAATAAAGCATATAAGAGCCACTTCAGCAATTTAATCATGGTCTTCTCCTACTGACCCCCAAAGAAAAGAAAATAAATAAAACCATTTACACAGGAAAGCTCCCAACAAGCAAAAGAAGAACGGGAAATATTTTTGGGTTCTCTTTTTAATTACTACTACAAGCATGGAAAGTAAATTAATTAAAAGCTACAACTATTTTTTTTGGTTTTTCTTAAGGTTTATTAAACACACAAGAAGAAAGCATAAAAGGAAATAAACTAGCATGGATGATACAATGAAAAAGTATGAGCACCGACATCTAGCAATGAGTGTGTGTGAACATAAATGTAATGTTGGTGAGAAATACGTACTCCCCCAAGCTTAGGCTTTTGGCCTAAGTTGTTCTATGGCCATGGATGGCCTGGCGGATATCCATAATAATAGTTGGGGTCGTACTGCGATGAGGAAGAAGAAGGCTTCGATTGCCACTGGCTGGCAATCATCTCCGGATCCCACTGATAGTTAGACTGTCGTGAAGGATCAAATTGTGATACCGGTTCTGGCTCCTCGACTATTGCAGGGTTCCGGTAGGCGTGGATAGCCGTCAACGGAACATGGTACTTGCCTACAGTCAAATCAAACAAAGAAGGAGCAGGTAAGGTAATAGTCTTAGGATGATGTTTATTAAAGAACAATTGATATTTAAGCTCTCCTGCCTATTCTTAACAATAAAATCATGTGCCACCATACTTTTATAATCTAAATAAACACGAGGCAGCACTTTTTCTTCCTTCTCAGCATGCCTAATGGGTATGTCAAAATGTGCAGCTAGGCGTGTAGCATAGATGCCTCCAAAGATGGGGCCCTTTGTACGGTTCAGACTTAACCGTTTAGCAATAATACTACCCATACTAAAAGTGTTATCACTGTATAAACCGTGGAGCAGAATAATTATATCAGGGATACTAAGGTTTCCACAGTTTCCGCGTCCAATTAAGCAACGACTAGCAAATAATGCAAAGTAACATAAAACAGGAAAATGTATGCTAGTGATTCGTGCATCGGAAACCTTCCTAGTTTCTCCTATAGTGATAGTATCAATAAACCCCTCCACATCATCATGATGTGGTTCTTCTGCCTTGCCCCCAAAAGGGACTAAACAAATCCGACAAAAATCATAAAGTGACATCTCCTTATGCTCATCATATAAATGAAACTCCACCGTAGGTGGTGAGTTCCTAGAATGAAAATGAAAGTTTTGCACAAAGGTATTTGTGAGTAAGAGATACTGATCGCATTGGTCGTGGAGGAAAGCGGTGAGGCCTACATTATGAGCCAATTCATGAAAATCTTCATAAATCCCGGCTGCTCTCAAGAAATCCTCGGAAGGCCATTCACACGCCCGAACCTCCGCGGTGCGCGGCAAATTATACTTAGGCTTCGGTGCCTTTTCCTTAGAGCATTGGCTCGATGAGCCCCTCAGTAATCTCCTCATCATTTTCTGAAAAATTCTGAAATTTTGAGTAACTTCAAAATAAAAGTAAACCAAACTCAATAATATTGATAGCAACCACTCCTACAAGTGCCTAGGGCCTATATCATGCATCAAAACTACTTTTGACCATATAAATTTGACATGCAAGCTCAAGAACAGGGTCACCTAAGCAGCAAAAATTTGGAATGAATAAAGCACTAGAACAAAAACTAATTGGACCAATGGAGGAGTCACATACCATGGAACAACCTCCCCAAGCAGTTTTGTGAGAGGTGCTTTGAGCAAGGAGATCGAAAATGGCAGCAAAACGAGCTTGGACTCGGGTTTGAGCTGGTTTTTCGTGTTTGTGGGAGAAAGAAGAAGAGGATGGGTGCAGGAATAAGTGGAGAAGGGCCACCGTGGGCCCATGAGGCAGGGGGGCGCGCCCTAGGAGGGAGGGCGCGCCCTCCACCCTCGTGGCAAGGTGGTTGGCCCCCCTGGTGTGTATTCAGTTCCATAAATCCTCAAATATTCTATAAAAAATCATATTTAATTTTCACGGCATTTGGAGAACTTTTATTTTCGAGGTATTTTTATATTGCACGGATAATCAGATAACAGACAGAAAATTATTTATTTTAATTTTATTTCAACTAAATAACATAAAGTATAAAGAGGGTACAGAAGGTTGTGCTTCTAGTTTCATCCATCTCATGCTCGTCAAAAGGAATCCACTAACAAGATTGATCGAGTCTTGTTAACAAACTCATTCCGATTATCATGAAACCGGAGAAATTTCGAATAACACTAGGTTACCTCAACGGGGATATGCACATCCCCAATAATAAGTATATCATATTTCTTCTTGACAGTAGGAAGAGGAAATTGAAAACCTCCAAATATAATCGATGGGATTTTTCAAATAGAATTGATACTATGAACTTGAGGTTGTTTCCTCGGAAAGTGTATCATATGCTCATTACCATTAACATGAAAAGTGACATTGCCTTTAGTGCAATCAATAACAGCCCCTGCAGTATTAAGAAAAGGTCCTCCAAGAATAATAGACATACTATCGTCCCCGGGAATATCAAGAATAACAAAGTCCGTTAAAATAGTAATGTTTGCAACCACAACAGGCACATCCTCACAAATACCGACAGGTATAGCAATTGATTTATCAACCATTTGCAAATATATTTCAGTAGGTGTCAACTTATTCAAGTCAAGTCTACGATATAAAGAGAGAGGCATAGCACTAACACCGGCTCCAAGATCACATAAAGCAGTTTTAACATAGTTTCTTTTAATGGAGCATTTTATAGTAGGTACTCCTGGATCTCCAAGTTTCTTTGGTATTCCACCCTTAAAAGTATAATTAGCAAGCATGGTGGAAATTTCAGCTTCTGGTATTTTTCTTTTATTTGTAATAATATCTTTCATATACTTAGCATAAGGATTTGTTTTGAGCATATCAGTTAATTGCATATGCAAAAAGATAGGTCTAATCATTTCAGCAAAGCGCTCAAAATCCTCATCATGCTTTTTCTTGGATGGTTTGGGAGGAAAAGGCATGGGTTTGTGAACCCAAGGCTCTCTTTCTTTACCATGTTTCCTAGCAACAAAGTCTTTCTTATCATAACGTTGATTCTTTGATTGTGGGTTATCAAGATCAACAGCAGGTTCAATTTCTACATCATTATCATTACTAGGTTGAGCATTATTATGAACATCATCATTAACATTTTCATTAGGTTCATGTTCATTACCAGATTGAGTTTCAGCATCAAACATAGAGATATCATTTGGATTATCAGGTGGTTCAGCAATAGGTTCACTAGAAGTTTGCATAGTTCTATCATTTTTCTTTTTCTTCTTTTTAGAAGAACTAGGTGCATCAATTTTATTTCTCTGAGAATCTTGCTCAATTCTCTTAGGATGGCCTTCAGGATACAAAGGTTCCTGAGTCATTCTACCAGTTCTAGTAGCCACTTTAACAGCATAATTATTTTTCTTACTATTCATCTCATTGAGCAATTCTTTTTAAGCTTTAAGTACTTGTTCTACTTGAGTGGTAACCATAGAAGCATGTTTGCAAACAAGTTTAAGTTCACCTCAAATATTAGCCATATAATCACCCAAGTATTTAATCATATCAACATCTTGTTTTAATTGTCTACCAAAATAAGCATTGAAGTCTTCTTGTTTAAACATAAAATTATCAAACTCATCCAAGCATTGGCTAGCAATTTTAGCTGGAGGGATTTCAGCTTTATCATCTCTATAGAGAGAATTTACCTTTACTACCTGTGTCGGGTTATCGAGGTCTGGAGGTTCTTCAATAAATAAAGGATTAAGATCATATGTTTCTTCGGCAGGCGGTAAATTAAGACCATGTATTTCCTCAATAGGAGGTAAATTCTTAACATCTTCAGCTTTAATACCTTTTTCTTTCATAGATTTCTTTGCCTCTTGCATATCTTCGGGACTGAGAAATAGAATACCTCTCTTCTTCGGAGTTGGTTTAGGAATATGATCATTAATTGGAGCAGGAGCTAGCTCAGGAGCTGTCCAATTATTTTCATTTTTCAACATATTATTCAATAAGATTTCAGATTCATCCGGTGTTCTTTCCCTGAAAAGAGAGCCAGCACAACTATCCAGGTAATCTCTGCAAGCATCGGTTAGTCCATTATAAAAGATATCAAGTATTTCATTTTTCTTAAGAGGATGATCAGGCAAAGCATTAAGTAACTTGAGAAGCCTCCCCCAAGCTTGTGGGAGACTCTCTTCTTTAATTTGCACAAAGTTGTATATTTCCTTTAAAGCAGCTTGTTTCTTATGAGCAGGGAAATATTTAGCAGAGAAGTAGTAAATCATATCATGGGGACTACGCACACATCCAGGATCAAGAGAATTAAACCATATCTTAGCATCACCCTTTAATGAGAACGGAAATATTTTAAGGATATAAAAGTAGCGAGATCTCTCATCATTAGTGAACAGGGTGGCTATATCATTTAATTTAGTAAGATGTGCCACAACAGTTTCAGATTCATAGCCATGAAAAGGATCAGATTCAACCAAAGTAATTATATCAGGATCAACAGAGAATTCATAATCCTTATCAGCAACACAGATAGGTGAAGTAGCAAAAGCAGGGTCAGGTGTCATCCTAGCATTTATAGATTGCTTATTTCATTTAGCTAATAACCTTTTGAGTTCATATCTATCTTTGCAAGCTAAAATAGCTAAAGAAGCATCTTGATCAAATAAATAACCCTCAGGAATAACAAGTGATTCTTCATCATCACTTTCATCTTCATAATCAGATTCAATATTTTCAATCTCTCTAGCCCTAGCAAGTCGTTCCTCGAGAAAATCACTAAGTGGTATAGTAGTATCAGGCATAGAGGTAGTTTCATCATAAGTATCATGTATAGCAGAAGTAGCATCATCAATAACATGCGACATTTCAGAACGAATAGCAGAAGCAGGTTTAGGTGTCGCAAGCTTACTCATAACAGAAGGTGAATCAAGTGCAGAGCTAGATGGCAGTTCCTTACCTCCGCTCGTAGTTGAGGGATAGATCTTGGTTTTTGGATCTCTCAAGTTCTTCATAATGATAAGCAGATATATATCCCAAGTGACTCAAAGAATAGAGCTATGCTCCCCGGCAACGGCGCCAGAAATTAGTCTTGATAACCCACAAGTATAGGGGATCGCAACAGCTTTCGAGGGTAGAGTATTCAACCCAAATTTATTGATTCGACACAAGGGGAGCCAAAGAATATTCTCAAGTATTAGCAGTTGAGTTGTCAATTCAACCACACCTGGAAACTTAGTATCTGCAGCAGAGTGTTTAGTAGCAAAGTAATATGATAGTGATGGTAACGGTAACAAAAGAGTAATGAAAGCAAAGTAATGTTTTTGGTATTTTGTAGTGATTGTAACAATAGCAACGAGAAAGTAAATAAGCGTAAACCAGTATATGGAAAGCTCGTAGGCATTGGATCAATGATGGATAATTATGCCGGATGTGGTTCATCATGTAACACTCATAACATAGGGTGACACATAACTAGCTCCAATCCGTCAATGTAATGTAGGCATGTATTCCGAATATAGTCATACGTGCTTATGGAAAAGAACTTGCATGACATCTTTTGCCCTACCCTCTCGTGGCAGCGGGGTCCTAATGGAAACTAAGGGATATTAAGGCCTCCTTTTAATAGAGAACCGGAACAAAGCATTAGCACATAGTGAATACATGAACTCCTCAAACTACGGTCATCATCGGTAAGTATCCCGATTATTGTCACTTCGGGGTTAACAGATCATAACACATAATAGGTGACTATAGACTTGCAAGATAGGATCTAGAACTCTCATATATTGATGAAACGTAATAGGTTCAGATCTGAAATCATGGCACTCAGGCCCTAGTGACAAGCATTAAGCATAGCAAAGTCATAGCAACATCAATCTCAGAACATAGTGGATACTAGGGATCAAACCCTAACAAAACTAACTCGATTACATGATAAATCTCATCCAACCCATCACTGTCCAGCAAGCCTACGATGGGATTACTCACGCACGGCGATGAGCATCATGAAATTGGTGATGGAGGATGGTTGATGATGACGACGGCGACAAATCGCCCTCTCCGGAGCCCCGAACGGACTCCAGATCAGCCCTCCCGAGTGGTTTTAGGGCTTGGCGGCGGCTCCATATCGTAAAACGCGATGATTTCTTCTCTCCTATTTTTTTCTCCCCGAAAGCAGTTATATTGAGTTGGACTTGGAGTCAGGGGGTCTCCAGGGGGCCCACGAGGTAGGGGGCGCGCCCCCCACCCTCGTGGCAAGGGTGTGGGCCCCCTGGTCTTCATCTTTGGCGAGGATTTTTTATTATTTATTGTAAGATATTCCATGGAGTTTCAGGTCATTCCGAGAACTTCTGTTTTCTGCACATAAAACAACATCATGGCAATTCTGCTGAAAACAGCGTCAGTCTGGGTTAGTTCCATTCAAATCATACAAGTTAGAGTCCAAAACAAGGGCAAAAGTGTTTGGAAAAGTAGATACAACAGAGACGTATCAGTATTCCCCTGGCAAGATGATGGCCCCCATCGAGGACGAGGAGATGGCCCCCGGAGGGATGAGATCCCCTGGTGAGCTGCACAAGGTAGAAAATAATGGCTTATTACCATAGTTGTGGTTTTTGATTATTTGCAATGTTCTTGCTAATATGTTAGGGTTGTGCAGGTGTCGGTGGATGTCCTTGATGATTCCGATGTCGTGGCCCGTCCTGTTGGCATCGCCCCGGAGATCGATTCTGATGCCGCTGTCCATCCTGTGGACATCGCCCCAGAGATAGATTCTGATGTCGCGGTCAGTCCTGTGGACATCGCCCCAGAAATCGATTCCCATGTCGATGTCCATGCTGTGGTCATTGCCCGAGAGATCGATGACAGGAAATAGTTGGTCGCGCTAATCCTTCAGGGTAGTTTGCGTTGCCCTGTGTTTAATTACCAGAACGATGCGTGTTATCAAACCATCTTAGGGCTAGTGCACTGTCTTGTGTGGGCGGATCTTGCTACTTTTGTTTGATAGTGAATCATGCGATGAATCATGCGAACCCTCTCCGAGTTATGGAAACAGATGTATCCTCACCGGCTTTTGATGTAATATATGGCATGCTTAGATGTAAGTTTGAACTGTTTATCATATCAGCGGGGCTTGTTTGATGATTCTTGGTGTTAGTAGGCTAGCTACTGTGCGAGCTATAGTACTTGCAAAACACTCACCGAAGAGAAATGTTGAGGCTGATGAGCTTGTGTTATGCTTATACTTATCCCTCGTCGATCGACCAATAGCCCTAGCTCCTAAAATTGTAGGCTTAGCGATCAATCAGACAATAGTCGACATACATTTAGGCATCATTTGGTTCATAGGGTAGGAAAATCTTAGGAAAAGTACAAAGAACGTGCAACACAAAATCATAGCAGTGCAGAGATGTAATCCCTCCATTCCAAAATAGATGACCTAGGCGGGCTAGTTTGGCCTAGTGGGTTTCAGTGATATGACGTGGTACAGTGCAGTCCAGTCTTCGCGTGTGGTAGCAGTATTGCGGGTACAGTAAGTTTTCTTGAAGAAGCGGAATTCAACGAAGTCGCGATGGTTCCTTCGTCCGAACAACTTACAGTGGGAAAGGTTGGGCATGCGATACGACCGGGGTAGACTAGGATAATTTTGTGCATGGCAGGTGGACCAGGATGGTCGATGTCCCACATGTCGGCGAATGAAAGTATTGTTTCTGATATAGAGGACGAGCAACGAGTATTCATTATTTATTTTTGATGAAAGCTATTGTCTCCATTGTTACGACGGAGGAGTGTGAAAAATGGCAGCCCAGTGAACTTGACATGTGCACCACTCCCTCCTTCCTCATGTAATGCCCAGGTTACAGCTTTTTCTCACTTTCTCTCTATCTATTTCCTCTCAAATATTTTTTACCTTTCTTCTTTTAAGACACAATTGTTCTTATGCCTTTTTTAGAATTATTTTTTATACCTAGGAGCACGTGTAGAGACGGGCTCTTGCAGAGCCCACTCCTTGACTTTGTCAATGCTTCTCTCTCCTCCACATAAGGAGTACTACTTGCTATGCATGCATGCGGCGGGGCAGCTGGCGTCTTGAGGGGCCAGGGCGGTGAGAGCGGGCTCCGGAAGCGGTCCGGACTCCAGCATGGCCCACCTCACATTATCACCATATATTTCCTGGAGTCCGTGCGTGGCGGGCGGGCGATCTCTTCTCCCTCCCCCGTTTCTCTCTTCTCAGCCGACGCCCGCCGAGGGATTAGATTTCGGCTATCGACGGTTTATTCAATTACGGTCCCACATGTCAATGAAATTGCAAGAGAACGCGTGTCCCCTCTGGTGAGCGGCGTGCGAGCCGGACTGTCGGGGTTGCGATGCGTACGAGTCGTAAGTGTGCCGCCTTTTCCTTTAGAACTTGCGAAGCGTAACATTTTCACGCGATCGACCAATAGAAATGCAGAACAAAATGACGAGGGCGCTGCTTTCCCGCTCATTAGGCGGACTAGTTCGAGTGATATGACGTACTACAATGCCGTCCACTTGCTCCATTTTTATGTAAGCAAGGGTTTACACACTTACGCGGGAGAAGTGCGAAACATCGCGGATCTGATTTTGATTGAGGGATAATTGTTCCCTGCCAAATAATGGAGGATTGTTAGTGATTATAGCATGATAGTTAGGGCATCTCCAGCGTTGGCCCACAAATTTACACCGGCATCTGTCCGAGGACACTGATGGATGCCATCTGATGCTGCCCGCATACCTTTCGACAACTATATGAACTAACCGGACGAAATTCGTGCAAACAAAGCAAATTTCAAATTAACCGAATGAAATTCATTACATTTCAAAAACTTTTCCTACAAACTGGACGAAATTCATTACATATTTCGCACAAACCGTACTAAAACCTACTGTAAACCTAATCTAAACGATCGCCGGCTCCCGACCACCATGTTCGGCCATGAACCCGAGAAAGCCGACCATTGCCTTTGCCTCCTCCTCATCCGCCTCGATAACCTCCTCCTCCGGAGCACAAGGTTATGAAGATTTCCGCCTCCATGTCGCCGTCAAGCGGCTAATCGGCCGCCGATGTTTACCCCACCAAGCTTGGCGTCGACTGAGTGGAGTAGCGGTGGCCTTCCCGGGACCAGAGCGGCGGCGACCTACCATGTACTACTCTTCCTCGCTGCCGGCTGCGCCCACACACGCGCGCCGGCTTCGTGGTCGTGGCGGCGGAGGGAGGCCGGGGGGTCGTGGCGATCTCCTTCGTTTGCTCCTGCGACAGTACGTCGAAGACAGCTTTGGAGCACGCCTGGAGCGGAGCCGCTGATGTCCCTCGTCTGCTCCTGCGACAGTACGTCCAAGAGAGCTTCGGAGCGCTAGGAGGCCATGGTTGAAGTGGTGCCGACAGAAGGAAGGGACCGAAGGAGAATAAGTGTGGGTCTTTGGCTATGGCTGGGAGCTGGGGCTCAAGTTAATATAGCGGGCGAATGGCAATGAGCCGCGGCAGACGGATGGACAACTGCCGCCGGAGTAGGTTCGTCAGGCGTGAATGCGGACGCTGCTTCAGTGACTTAACTGCAGATGCATTTGGATTACTGACATGTGGGCCCAATAGGCATCTAGCACGCATGTCAGTGACACACTAATTGCACCTGCAGTTAAGTCCGGTGAATGCAGCATTGACATTCTAGAGAGACGATGATCGTTTCAGGCGGGAAGCGCGCGCTAGCGATGGAAGGGGTTTCGGTGTGTAGTGGCACTAAGATCGGTCGCTCACAATAGTACATACTCCGTACCATACTACCATAGTACCCATATACATGAGCAAGGCGGTCCGAGTACACGCAGGTCATAAATAAATTAAGACAACTCCTATGGCTCCTGCCGGTTGTCATACTCATCGACATGCAAGTCGTGATTCCTATTACAAGAACATGATCAATCTCATACATCACATATATCATTCATCACATCCTTTTGGCCATATCACATCACAAGGCATATGCTGCAAAAACAAGTTAGACGTCCTCTAATTGTTGTTGCAAGTTTTTACATGGCTGCTATAGGTTTCTAGCAAGAACGTTTCTTACCTACGCGAAAAACACAACGTGATATGCCAATTTCTATTTACCCTTCATAAGGACCCTTTTCATCGAATCCGATCCAACTAAAGTGGGAGAGACAGACACCCACTAGCCACCTTATGCAACTAGTGCATGTCAGTCGGTGGAAACAGTCTCACGTAAGAGTACGTGTAAGGTCGGTCCGGGCCGCTTCATCCCACGATGCCACTGAATCAAGATAAGACTAGTAACGGCAAGTAAATTGACAAAATCGACGCCCACAACTGCTTTGTGTTCTACTCGTGCATAGAAACTACGCATAGACCTAGCTCATGATGCCACTATTGGGGAACGTAGCAGAAATTCAAAATTTTCTACGCATCACCAAGATCAATCTATGGAGTACTCTAGCAACGAGGGAAGGAGAGTGCATCTACATACCCTTGTAGATCGCTAAGCGGAAGCATTCAAGTGAACGGGGTTGATGGAGTCGTACTCGTCGTGATCCAAATCACCGATGATCCTAGTACCGAACGGACGGCACCTCCGCGTTCAACACACGTATAGCCCGGTGACGTCTCCTACGCCTTGATCCAGCAAGGGGAGAAGGAGAGGTTGGGGAAGACTCCATCCAGCAGCAGCACGACGGCGTGGTGGTGGTGGAGGAGCGCGGGACTCCAGCAGGGCTTCGCCAAGCACTACGAGAGACGAGGAGGAAGAGGGGTAGGGCTACGCCAACAGGGAGATTGAATCGTGTGTATGGCAGCCCAAAACCCCCACTATATATAGGGGAAAGGGAGGGTCTGCGCCCCCACCTAGGGTTCCCTCCCTAGGGGTGGTGGCAGCCCCCAGATCCCATCTGGGAGGTGGCCAAGGGGGAGAGAGAGGGGGGCGCACCTAGGGTGGGCCTTAGGGCCCATCTGCGCCTAGGGTTTGCCCCCTCTCCTCTTGAGGACGCCTTGGGCCTTGGTAGGAGGCGCCCCAGCCCACCTAGGGGCTGGTCCCTTCCCACTATTGGCCCATGTAGGCCTCCGGGGCTGGTGGCCCCACCTGGTGGACCCCCGGACCCCTCCGGTGGTCCTGGTACACTACCGGTGATGCCCGGAACACTTCCGGTGGCCAAAACCATACTTCCTATATATCAATCTTTACCTCCGGACCATTCCGGAACTCCTCGTGACATCCGGGATCTCATCCGAGACTCCGAACAACATTCGGTAACCGCGTACATACTTTCCCTATAACCCTAGCGTCATCGAACCTTAAGTGTGTAGACCCTACGGGTTCGGGAACCATGCAGACATGACCGAGACAACTCTCCGGCCAATAACCAACAGCGGGATCTGGATACCCATGTTGGCTCCCACATGTTCCACGATGATCTCATCGGATGAACCACGATGTCAAGGACTTAATCAATCCCGTATTCAATTCCCTTTGTCTAGCGGTACGATACTTGCCCGAGATTCGATCATCGGTATCCCAATACCTTGTTCAATCTTGTTACCGGCAAGTCTCTTTACTTGTTCCGTAACACATCATCCCGTGATCAACTCCTTGATCACATTGTGCACATTATGATGATGTCCTACCGAGTGGGCCCAGAGATACCTCTCCGTTTACACGGAGTGACAAATCCCAGTCTCGATTCGTGCCAACCCAACAGACACTTTCGGAGATACCTGTAGTGTACCTTTATAGCCACCCAGTTACGTTGTGACGTTTGGCACACCCAAAGCACTCCTACGGTATCCGGGAGTTGCACAATCTCATGGTCTAAGGAAATGACACTTGACATTAGAAAAGCTTTAGCATACGAACTACACGATCTTTGTGCTAGGCTTAGGATTGGGTCTTGTCCATCACATCATTCTCCTAATGATGTGATCCCGTTATCAACGACATCCAATGTCCATGGTCAGGAAACCGTAACCATCTATTGATCAACGAGCCAGTCAACTAGAGGCTTACTAGGGACATGGTGTTGTCTATGTATCCACACATGTATCTGAGTTTCCCATCAATACAATTCTAGCATGGATAATAAACGATTATCATGAACAAGGAAATATAATAATAACCAATTTATTATTGCCTCTAGGGCATATTTCCAACAGTCTCCCACTTGCACTAGAGTCAATAATCTAGTTCACATCGCCATGTGATTAACACTCACAGGTCACATCGCCATGTGACCAACATCCAAGAGTCTACTAGACTCAATGATCTAGTTCACATTACTATGTGATAAACACTCAAAGAGTTCTGGGTTTGATCATGCTTGTGAGACAGGTTGTAGTCAACGGGTCTTGCCATATTCAGATCCCTATGTACTTCGCAAAACTTTATGTCATATCGTAGATGCTGCTACCACGTTCCACTTGGAGCTATTCCAAATTGTTGCTCCATTATACGTATCCGGTATCTCTACTCAGAGCTATCCGGATGGTGTTAAGCTTGCATCGACGTAACTCTTTACGTCGAGCTCTTTATCACCTCCATAACCGAGAAACATTTCCTTATTCTTCTAAGGTTAATTTTTGACCGCTATCCGGTGATCTTCTCCCAGATCACCTTTGTACCCTCTTGCCAGACATGTGGCAAGGCACACATCAGGTGCGGTACTCAGCATGGCATACCATATGGAGCCTATGACAAGAGCATAGGGGACGACCTTCGTCCTTCCTCTTTCTTCTGTCGTGGTCAAGCTTAGAGTCTTACTCAACTTCACACCATACAACTCAGGTAAGAACCCCTTCTTTGACTGATCTATTTTGAACTCCTTCAAAAACATGTCAAGGTGTGCGCTCTTTGAAAGTACCATCAGGCGTCTTGATCTATCTCTATAGATCTTGATGCCCAATATGTAAGCAGCTTTATCCAGGTCTTCCTTTGAAAAACACTCTTCAAACAACCATTTATGCTTTCCAGAAATTCTACATTATTTCGGATCAACAATATGTCATCCACATATACTTAT
Source organism: Triticum urartu (assembly GCF_003073215.2). Lineage (NCBI taxonomy): Eukaryota > Viridiplantae > Streptophyta > Magnoliopsida > Poales > Poaceae > Triticum > Triticum urartu. The sequence continues at coordinate 593,848,327 of NC_053023.1, read as the reverse complement.
AGAAATGTTGTAGTGCTCCCACTCACTTTCTTGTAAATACAAGTTTCTAGCAAACATTGTATAAACCTAAAAGCTTTGATCACTCCATCAAAGCATATATTCCGATTCCGAGATGCTTGCTCTAGTCCATAGAAGGATTGTTGGAGCCAGCATACCTTTTAGCATCCTTAGGATCGACAAAACCTTTTATTGTATCACATACAACTTTTCTTACGAAAACTGGTAAGAAAACTTGTTTTGACATCCATCTGTAAGATTTCATAATCGAAAAATACAGCTAATGCTAACATGATTCCGACGGACTTAAGCATCGCTACGGGTGAGAAATTCTCATCGTAGTCAACTCCTTGAACTTGTGAAAAGACTCTTTCCCACAAGTCGAGCTTCATAGACGGTAACATTACCGCCCACGTCCGTCTTCTTCTTAAAGACCCATTTATCTCAATGGCTTGCCGATCATCGGGCAAGTCCACCAAAGTCCATACTTTGTTCTGATATATGGATCCTATCTCGGATTTCATGGCTTCTAACCATTTGTCGGAATACGGGCCCACCATCGCTTCTCCATAGATCGTAGGTTCATTGTTGTCTAACAACATGATGTCTAAGACAGGATTACCGTACCACTTAGGAGTAGTACATATCCTTGTCGACCTACGAGGTTCGATAGCAACTTGATTTGAAGCTTCATGATCACTATCATTAACTTCCTATTCAACAGACGTAGGTGCCACAGAAAACATCTTTCTGTGTTGCATCATTCTCTGGTTGAAATAAAGGTTCGACAACCTCATCAAGTTCTATATTCCTCCCACTCAATTCTTTCGAGAGAAACTCCTTCTCGAGAAAGGACCCGTTCTTAGTGACAAACAATTTGCCCTCGGATCTGAGATAGAAGGTATACCCAACTGTCACCCTTGGGTATCCTATGAAGATGTGTTTGTCCGCTTTGGGTTCGAGCTTCTCCGGCTGAAGCCTTAAGCATTGCAGCCCCAAACATTAAGAAACGACAACTTTGGTTTCTTGCCAAACCATATTCTTACGACGTCGTCTCAATGGACTTAGATGGTGTCCTATCTAAAGTATGCAGCTGTCTCTAACGCATAACCTCAAAATGAAAAATGGTAGATCGGTAAGAGACATCAAAGATCGCACCATATCTCATAAGGTTCGATTACGACGTCTGGACACACCATTACAACTGTGGTGTTCCAGGTGGCTTCAACTATGAAACAATTCCACAATGTCTTAAGTGATTTGCCAAACTAATAACTCAGAAAATCCCCTTTTGATCAGATCATAGGAACATGATCTTATTGTTATGATGATTCTTAACTTCACTCTGAAATCGCTTGAACTTTTCAAACGTTTCAGACTTGTCCTTCATTAAGTAGATATACCTATATCTACCCAAATCGTCAGTGAAGATGAGAAAACAGTGATATCCACCGCACACTTCAATTCTCATTGGATCACACGCATCAGCATGCATGATTTCCAACAAGTCACTTGCCCGTTTCATTGTACCTGAAAACGGGGTCTTAGTCATCCTGCCCATGAGGCATGGCTCGCATGTGTCAAGTGATTCAAAATCAAGTGACTCCAAACATCCATCGACATGGAGTTTCTTCATGCATCTTACGCCAATATGACCTAAGCGGCAGTGCCACAAGAAAGTGGTACTATCATTATTAACTCTACATCTTTTGGCGTGAACATGTGTATTACCACGACCGAGATTCAATGAACCATTCACATAGGGTGCATGACCATGAAAGGTATTATTCATGTAAACAGAATAACCATTATTCTCTAATTTAAATGAATAACCGTATTGCAATGAACATGATCTAATCATATTCATGCTCAACGTAGACACATGATAACATTTATCTAGGTTCAATACTAATCCCGAAGGCAGATGGAGCGTGCGATGGTGATCTCATCAACTTTGGAAACACTTCCAACACACATCGTCACCTCGCCCTTAGCCAGTCTCCGTTTAGTCCGTAGCTTTTGCTTCAAGTCACTAATAATAGCAACTGAACCGGTATCCAATACCCAGGTGCTACCAGGAGTACTAGCGAGGTACACATTAATAACACGTATATACTTTGTTGAAGTTGCCAGCCTTCTTATCTACCATGCATTTGGGGTAATTCCGCTACCAGTGACCGTTCCCCTTACAATAGAAGCACTTAGTCTCGGGTTTGGGTTCAACCTTGGGTTCCTTCACTGGAGCGGCAACTGATTTGCCATCCATGAAGTTTCCCTTCTAGCCCTTGCCCTTCTTGAAACCAGTGGTCTTATTAAACCATCAACACTTGATGCTCCTTCTTGATTTCTACCTTTTGCGGTCTTAAGCACCGTGAACAGCTCCGGGATCAACTCCATCCTTTGCATGTCATAGTTCATCACGAAGATCTAGTAGCTTAGTGATAGTGGCTAGAGAACTCTATCAATCACTATCTTATCTGGAAGTTTAACTCCCACTTGATTTAAGTGATTGTAGCACCCAGACATTCTGAGCACATGCTCACTAGCTGAGCTATTCTCCTCCATCTTGTTGGCAAAAGAACTTGTCAGAGGTCTCACACCTCTCAACACGGGCATCAGCCTGAAATCCCAATTTCAGCTCTTGGAACATCTCATATGTTCTATGGCGTTCAAAACGTCATTGGAATCCCGATTCTAAGCCGTAAAGTATGGTGCACTAAACTATCAGGTAGTCATCAGAATGTGTCTGTCAGGTGTTCACAACATCCACAGACGACGTTATAGGGGTTTGCACATCGAGCGGTGCATCAAAGACGTAAGCCTTCTGTGTAGCAGTGAGGACACTCCTCAGACTACGGACCTAGTCCGCATCAGTGCTTACAATATCTTTCAACTTGGTCTTTCTCTAGGAACGTATTGAAACAGGGAGCTACAATGTGAGCTATTCATCTACAACATATTTGCAAAGACAATTTAGACTATGTTCATGATAATTGAGTTCATTTAATGAACTCCTACTCAGATAGACATCCCTCTAGTCATCTAAGTGAAACATGATCCAAATCAACTAGGCCGTGTCCGATCATCACGTGAGACGGACTAGTCAACATCGGTGAACATCTTCATGTTGATCATATCTTCTACACGACTCATGCTCGACCTTTCGGTCTTCCGTGTTCCGAGGCCATGTCTGTACATGCTAGGCTCGTCAAGTCAACCTAAGTGTTTTTGCTGTGTAAATCTGGCTTACACCCGTTGTATTCGAACGTTAGAATCTATCACACCCGATCATCACGTGGTGCTTCGAAACAACGAATCTTCGCAACGGTGCATAGTTAGGGGGAACACCTTTCTTGAAATTTTAGTGAGGGATCATCTTATTTAAGCTACCGTCGTTCTAAGCAAATAAGATGTAAAACATGATAAACATCACATGCAATCAAATAGTGACATGATATGGCCAATATCATTTTGCTCCTTTTGATCTCCATCTTCGGGGCTCCATGATCATCGTTGTCACCGGCATGACACCATGATCTCCATCATCATGATCTCCATCATCGTGTCTTCTTGAAGTTGTCTCGTCATCTATTACTTCTACTACTATGGCTAACGCTTTAGCAATAAAGTAAAGTAATTACATGACGTTTATGTTGACACGCAGGTCATAAATAAATTAACACAACTCCTATGGCTCCTGCCGGTTGTCATACTCATCGACATGCAAGTCGTGATTCCTATTACAAGAACATGATCAATCTCATACATCACATATATCATTCATCACATCCTTTTGGCCATATCACATCACAAGGCATATGCTGCAAAAACAAGTTAGACGTCCTCTAATTGTTGTTGCAAGTTTTTACGTGACTGCTATAGGTTTCTAGCAAGAACGTTTCTTACCTACGCGAAAACCACAACGCGATATGCCAATTTCTATTTACCCTTCATAAGGACCCTTTTCATCGAATCCGATCCGACTAAAGTGGGAGAGACAGACACCCGCTAGCCACCTTATGCAACTAGTGCATGTCAGTCGGTGGAACCAGTCTCACGTAAGAGTACGTGTAAGGTCGGTCCGGGCCGCTTCATCCCACGATGCCGCCGAATCAAGATAAGACTAGTAACGGCAAGTAAATTGACAAAATCGACGCCCACAACTGCTTTGTGTTCTACTCATGCATAGAAACTACGCATAGACCTAGCTCATGATGCCACTGTTGGGGAACGTAGCAGAAATTCAAAATTTTCTATGCATCACCAAGATCAATCTATGGAGTAATCTAGCAATGAGGGAAGGAAAGTGCATCTACATACCCTTGTAGATGGCTAAGCGGAAGCGTTCAAGTGAACGGGGTTGATGGAGTCGTACTCATCGTGATCCAAATCACCGATGATCCTAGTACCGAATGGACGGCACCTCCGCGTTCAACACACGTACAGCCCGGTGACATCTCCTACACCTTGATCCAGCAAGGGGAGAAGGAGAGGTTGGGGAAGACTCCATCCAGCAGCAGCACGATGGCGTGGTGGTGGTGGAGGAGCGCGGGACTCCAGCAGGGCTTCGCCAAGCACTACGAGAGACGAGGAGGAAGAGGGGTAGGGCTGCGCCAACAGGGAGATTGAATCGTGTGTATGGCAGCCCAAAACCCCCACTATATATAGGGGAAATGGAGGGGCTGCGCCCCCACCTAGGGTTCCCTCCCTAGGGGTGGCGGCAGCCCCCAGATCCCATCTGGGAGGCGGCCAAGGGGGAGAGAGAGGGGGGCGCACCTAGGGTGGGCCTTAGGGCCCATCTGCGCCTAGGGTTTGCCCCCTCTCCTCTTGAGGACGCCTTGGGCCTTGCTGGGAGGCGCCCCAGCCCACCTAGGGGCTGGTCCCTTCCCACTATTGGCCCATGTAGGCCTCCGGGGCTGGTGGCCCCACCTGGAGGACCCCCGGACCCCTCCGGTGGTCCCGGTACACTACGGGTGATGCCCGGAACACTTCCGGTGGCCAAAACCATACTTCCTATATATCAATCTTTACCTCCGGACCATTCCGGAACTCCTCGTGACGTCCGGGATCTCATCCGGGACTCCGAACAACATTCGGTAACCGCATACATACTTTCCCTATAACCCTAGCGTCATCGAACCTGAAGTGTGTTGACCCTACGGGTTCGGGAACCATGCAGACATGACCGAGACAACTCTACGGCCAATAACCAATAGCGGGATCTGGATACCCATGTTGGCTCCCACATGTTCCACGATGATCTCATCGGATGAACCACGATGTCAAGGACTTAATCAATCCCGTATTCAATTCCCTTTGTCTAGAGGTACAATACTTGCCCGAGATTCGATCCTCGGTATCCCGATACCTTGTTCAATCTCGTTACCGGCAAGTCTCTTTACTCGTTCCGTAACACATCATCCCGTGATCAACTCCTTGGTCACATTGTGCACATTATGATGATGTCCTACCGAGTGGGCCCAGATATACCTCTCCGTTACACGGAGTGACAAATCCCAGTCTCGATTTGTGCCAACCCAACAAACACTTTCGGAGATACCTGTAGTGTAATAGCCACCCAGTTACGTTGTGACGTTTGGCACACCCAAAGCACTCCTACGGTATCCGGGAGTTGCACAATCTCATGGTCTAAGGAAATGACACTTGACATTAGAAAAGCTTTAGCATACGAACTACACGATCTTTGTGCTAGGCTTAGGATTGGGTCTTGTCCATCACATCATTCTCCTAATGAAGTGATCCCGTTATCAACGACATCCAATGTCCATGGTCAGGAAACCGTAACCATCTATTGATCAACGAGCCAGTCAACTAGAGGCTTACTAGGGACATGGTGTTGTCTATGTATCCACACATGTATCTGAGTTTCCCATCAATACAATTCTAGCATGGATAATAAACGATTATCATGAACAAGGAAATATAATAATAACCAATTTATTATTGCCTCTAGGGCATATTTCCAACACTATACGCTGAGCCAGTGATCGTATAATCACCATATCTCGTATACAATGATCAAAGTGAGCTATCAAGACAAGTTCTATGTCCGTCAATGCATTTTACTCGGTAATAAATGACCAGGATTGAAGGGGAATCCAAATTTGCTTCGTCTTCTGTCCTTGAGCTCTTGACAAACCAATGCACTATACGATTGTCCGGCCACTCCACCCCAGAGCTCTCACCATGCGTCGTTCATGCCACCGCGCCGCACACTAACCGGTAAGGCAGCGACGGCATCCTGCCGCGCCGAGTTCCTCGCTGCCCACGACCGCACAGAAAATGGTAGGGAAGCGATGGCATCCGGCCGTGCCGAGTTCATCGCCGCTCGCAACCTCACAACTATGTGGGAGGAATTTGAAGATGCCAAGGCCGAACGGGCGGTAGAGCAAGAGACGGCCAAAGTCGCACAGAGGGAGCGGAAAAGTCAGAAAGAACTCAAGAAAAGAGAGGCCCGCTGTCGCAAGAAAGAAAAGGACGCACGCGCTGTTGCGAAGAGGTCGGCGGAGATCCAAGCACAGTGGGGTGTCGCCGACAAAGCCGGGAAGGAGAACGACGGCGTCTGGCCAGCATGTGAGAAGTAGTAGTACTAGTAGTTAGTGTGTGTGTGTGTGTCTATGTCTGAGTACGAGCATGTACCAATACTACTAGTTACTACTGTAGTTTTTAGAGCAAATTACCAGTACATTAGCCTAGACTAAATGAAAAAATTCCTATCCTAAGCATCAAATGGCATCTCTTTCTCTATGGGAATTGAGATGCATGTCATCTCACTTCCTATGATTTTCATATTCCTATCCTATGAACGAAAGGAGGCCTCTGTTGGAGTAACTACTATAGCTAGCAATACTACTGGTATAGTAGTTTTCTTCAAGAAGCGGAATTCAACGAAGTCATGATGGTTCCTTCGTCCGAGCAACTTCAAAGTGGGAAGTGGGCCTGTGATTTGACGGCTCATTAGTCATTGTTACTGCGGCGCGACGACCTGGGTGACTCTCCCTTGGAGTTCTGCATGCATGGCAAGTGGACCAGGATGGTCGACGTCCCACATGTTGGGGAACGGAAGTATTCTTTCCGATATCAAGGAGCAAGGAAACCGCATGGTATAGTATCACTGCTGATTGGTTCGCAAAAAAATAGTATCACTGCCGATTTATAATTAGTATTTTTTTATTTCTGATGAATGCTAGTGTTTCAACTCTTACGACGAAGGGTGTCAAACACGGCACGCGCTAGATGTCCCACACGTCAGCGAAAGGAGTGGGACATGAACAGCGTGGTAGAGCCCAGCATTAAAAAACAGCGTGGTAGAGCGTCTCCATTTCTTCCACTTCTTGGTCGGAGACCACACGTAGTAGTACTTAGTGGTATGAACAATACAAAGTGCGACCTGGAGAGAAAGACACGTCTAGTTGGAAGGTCTCGGGGCATACACGTAAACAAATATAAAAGTTAATATGTGCCTCCAACTAATATAGTTGTAGTAGAGTACTTAGGCCCGTACTCCATAACATCACCGTGCATTACACGTACAACATTTAGTGGTAGTACGTAGTAAGAGACAAATGCCGCCCAAGAGTTCCCTTCTCGACCTACTTTTGGGTGTTTGGTAGTGTGTATGGAGGGTGCATGAGTCCACACTAGTTTAGCACAAATACACTAGAAGCATGCATGAAGACAGCATGCGTGAACAGGGGTGTTGAGTTGAGCATGCATGAAGAGGGAACAACTATGCTGAGACGAGAATGCAACCAAACACACCCTATATGCCACTCATGTTCATACCATTTGTGCCTTTCTACTTCACTTACTATGCTACATTACTCAAGTTCGTACGTCCACTCCTGGGTACATGTCCGTCTCGTAGTTCCAGTCCCACGTGTTCTTCATATAGATGGAACGATCCTTGCATAACACGTGCACCTTGATGCTAGATGTCTCGCGTGTTGGCAAAAGGATGAACAAAGCTCACGTAAAAAAAGAGTGGAAGAACATAGATTCCGGACGATCGAGAAGGAGCAAGGAACCTCGTGGTGGAGCGTCTGCACTCATAATATTTAATATTATTCAGCGATATAAAATTAACCAATCATCTCCACAGTGGACTAGAAGAGTACGAAACACGGCAACCCAGTGTAGTTACATCATACTAGTACATGGCTAACCCACGCTATCACCATATTTCTTGGCTTCCGTGCGACACCTATCTCTAGTAATCTAGCAGCCCGTATCGCTTCTCCCTCTTCGTCTCTATCAAAGTGCGGCGGGCTGGCGTTTCTGCCGTCTATTGAGGTCGGTTAACTATCACATGTTAGCGACATGCCAAGAGCATTCTAAAAAAAATTCCTTTCACGTTCCGTTTTCAAAAAGAAAAAAATTCTTTCACGTACGAATTTGCATGTATGCTTTGAGCAACTTGCATGTCCTATACTGCTCCTGTTTGATACTCTAACTTAGCTAGAGGTTAGACTAACTCATGACTAACCCTGAACTAACTGTAGCCAAAGAGGTGTTTGGGTGACAGGGTTAGATTGACAATAAATGCACTTCATGGAGAGAGAAAAGTGATTTTTCAGTGGTCCCAATGAGAACTATCTCCAGTTAGCACCTCTTGGGTGGGATAGTTTTTTTTGGTGGGTTCGGTGCAACTTGCTCCAATTTAAACCCTCATGCTTGGATACTTTAGGGCTATTTGAGCCCCAACTAGCTCAAACTAACTCTAACCCATGCGCCCTGTTTGGATCATGGGGTTAGAGCTAGTTTGGGTTAGTTGGAGGCTCAAATAACCCAAAAGTATCCAAACAGGGAGGGTTAGAGTGGGTTAGTTTCATCTAACCCAACTATCCCGATGGAGAGATGCTTATTTGGGTTAGAGTGGGTTAGAAAATAACTCTAACTCTAACTATGTTAGAGTATCCTTGGATCCAAACAGGGCCTATGGCCAGTCTCGACGCAGAGCAGTCGCGTGCACCGGGAAGCGGCGCTCTCTCGGCCGTCGCGCCACTTCAAAGCCGGCGCCAGTGAGAGGTCGCCTCCGCTCTGGTCGGGCATTAATGCGGCACTGACGCTCCAGGGCGACGCTGACCGTTTCACATGGGAAGCGCGCGCTGGCAAGGGAGTATATGTTTTGAACCGTTTCAGGTGTAGTACTGGTAGTTTGCAAAACTACTCAATTATTGCACTCAGTTTGCTAAGAAATTGTGGTAAAAAACGGTACTCCACAGCCCGCTTCCCTTCTCCTTCTTCTTCCACCGCCCGCGCACGTCCGCGAGAAGCGACCGGTCAACCCTTATATAGGAGTGCTAGCACAAAAGGATGCATGCATGACCACTAAAATTTCCATATTAAAGCGCCGCTCCGCGGGAGTATGGCATATGTTGTTACCTTCAGCCGGCCCATGGCTACCGGGCGACGGTGACCAGAGAAGAGGCGGCGGGAGGGGAATGAATGCAGCTACTGTTTGGGTTCTCCTTCCGGCTTAAATAAATGCGCAGCATCACGTGTACCCGCGGGTGCACAAATTGTAACATACGTGTCTGCTTAAGTGGGTGTCACGTAACTGGTGTGTGTGTGAGAGAGATTCTGAGAGACAGAGTGCGTGTGTGCGACTCTACTCTTCGGACATGTACTCAACCTTTTGCATCGGGATATAAGTATAATGGTATTTACTTTAGCTAGTGATTTACGTGGCCATGTTAACGTGGTTGTGTCAAAAAAATGTCACTTCCTGCTTGTGATTTGCGTTATATAATTACAAGCAAGATTCTCGTGCATTGCAGGGAACATCAATATGCATTTTTTTACAAAACACCTGTTGTGATTGACCCATGCAGGAGTAATACCATGTGTAAAAACTAATGATATCTCAAGAATTTTATCGGAAAACTGGTATCTCGAGAATGTCATCGAAAAAATGAAAGATGAGAGATAAGGCGAGGAGGAGTGGAGCGTGGTGGTGACTGGTGGTCGGAATGGGCGGAGGCATGGGGATGGACGGCGCCGGCAGGCGGCAGCGGCCACCATGCATGCTAGATTGTTCCAGAGACTTATTCCTTTTTAATTGCTGAGCAATGAGGTTGCGGGAGATAATGATGTGGAGAGAGGTGCGGTATCTTTTGAAAAATTCTCATAGTTTGCTTTCTGTCCTCAGATATAGATCATACGATCTGTATTACAGGATGGCAGGCACACCATCACAGCCAACTCGTTTTTTATAAGGGTACAGATGATAGGTTTGCTGACTACTAAAGTAAAGTGGAATTTGTCCATGTTATGCAAGTAAATAAAGGTGATTGTTTATCATACGGGTAAGGTTGGATGAAGGGTGGTAGGAACAAATGCTCCGCCTAGAGCATGTGTGTGTGAGATGGAGTCTTAGTGTGTGTGTGTGTGAGAGAGAGAGAGATGGAGTCTTAGTTTGTGTGTGTGAGAGAGAGATGGAGTCTTGTGTGTGGGGGGTGCATGCATGCGTGCGTGTGTGTGTGTGTGTGTGTGTTTGTGTGTGTGTGTGTGAGAGAGAGAGAGAGAGATGTAGTCTTAGTGTGTGTGGGGGGTGCGTGTGTGTGTGTGTGCGTGTGTGTGTGTGTCGCGAGGTCCTCTGTGGCGGATGTAATTTAAGTGTGCATGGCTTCATCATAGAGAGGTGATGTGTATGGCAGAGGCCACCAACGATGGGGTGCGAGAGAGAAAATGCCCGTAGAGAGGGAAGAGAAGGTGTGTGCGCGTGAGAGGAGTCGACATCGAGAGAACGTGTTTGTTCGAGAGACACCGAGGAAGACTACTATATATCGATGGTGCATGTAGGCGGGAATTAAACAAACGGATGGTCTTATTGGTTTCGGGGATATAGGGGAAGAGTGAGAGGTGGGGGTAGCTAGAAGGAGATTGTTAATTGTGAGTGTGTGTTTTACCCATCCAGGCGGAAGTTATGTGCACAAAAGAGGAGAACGATTTGATGTGGCATTAGGATTGAGGGTAATTAACTACGTATGGAGACATAGAGACCTTGAACGTGCATGTGTGAAAGGTATACATGTATACGTGGGATGTGTGTGGGTGTGTGCGCGCGCGCATGATCGAGATAAAAGAAGGAAGACATAAGTCATAAGATCAACGACATGGGAGAGACGGATCGGTATGACAATATGCATGCATGTGAGAATGCAGGGAAGAAGGCCCGACAATTGAGCATGTGTTTTTGTCTTTAAGAGATAGTGGCGTGGGCTGGAGCATGCATCTATGGCAAGCAGAGGGAGTGAGGCGCAACGATTGTGCAAAAGAGACCAACCTATAAATGCATATGTATGGAGAGACATATATAGTGTGGGTGATAGGAAGCAAGACTCCGTGCGAGAAAGAAATGTTGATGGAGAAACTACAGATAGATACAGAGATGGATATGCTAGCTAGAGGGACATCCGCTAGTTTGGGTGTTGGAGATGACCGTTGGGTAGTTCAAAGGGTGAAGTTATATATGTGTGTGAGAGGGCACTTGACTGCATGTAGAGAGAAACATATGTAGTGTGCGTGATAGGAATCAAGAGTGAGGGCGAGAAAGAAGGTTGATGGAGAAAGAGATAAATAGAAAGATAAAGATGCTAGCTAGTGTGCGTTAGAGATAGGAGTCGAGTGGATCAGAAGGCTGGGTTATGTGTGTGGGTGTGAGAGAGATAGAGAGAGGGTGCATGTGAGTCACATACAAATAGATATCAGAGAGAAATGTGATCCAGAGAGACGGAGTTTTGTGTCTGCGAGAGAGAAAGATATTTCACAACGAGAGTGATAGCTAGAGAGACATACGAGGGAACGCAAGATATCTCTAGGGAGAGAGGGTGTGTGTGAGCGACATACAAGAGAACAATGGAGAAATATGAGACCCTGGGAGACAGAGTTTTTGTTTGTGTATGAGAAAGAGATATAGAAGAGGAAGAGTATTAGGTTCTCATATCTAAGGAGCGAAAGACATCTCTGTATGAGGGGTGTGCGAGTGGCACACATGGGAATAGTAGAGAGAAATGAGACCCCGGGAGACAAAGTTTTGTGTTTGTGTGAGAGAAAGAGATTCCACATGAAGAATCATAGTTATAGACACATAGCAGGGAGCGAGATATACTTAGAGAGAGATAGTGTGATGAAGGTCGAGGGAGAGAGTACCGTCAGTGTGTTACGAAGATAAAAGATCATTGTCGACATATAGGTAACACGAGAGATACCTGAGAGACGATGAACGCGTATAGGTCCAGAGAGATAGTCCTATATAAGCATGAGTGATAGCTATATGAGACGAATATCTGGATTAAAGGGGATTCAAATATTTAAACTGGAGATCACGACATCGATAATATCATAACGCAAATTGGTGTATCAAACATGCATATTCATTTGAATTTGGGCACACGTGTAATGTTATATAGTTTATCAATATTGGTGATCCATAGATTCTTCAATTACAAACAATGCATGGTTTATATGCAATTAATGTCTAAATGGGATTACACTATATGATGCGTGTGTGAAACACATTATACATGTTTGAGAAGTAAAAAAACCCGCATGAAACACACATTAATTGGAGACAGTTAGCGAGGAATGCATACATTGGATTTCAACATAAAGTGGTTTCAAATATTTGAAAATCCAAATTGATGGATACAACCTTATGAATCTGAGATCATGCCATTTGTAAACCATATTTATGTATAAATGGTGTTGTGCTTTTGAAAGTATATATAAAAAATGATGTATATAGAATGTAATTCCAATTGAAAATGGATCCCGCCCGAAAAAAATAGAATACAAACGGGATTCGAATTGAGTTGGCACGGTAAACGTGCACTCTGCAAAATTTGAACGAAGCAGGGAAAGTCGTAGTAACCGCCCGAAACCAAAATCTGCAAGATGGAAATCACTACTTCCTATCCCTGCCACGCAAAGCCTATCTGCTGGATTTCTATAGGTTTCGATAGGGGTAGGTTTGTAATTTCACCCAAACATGACGTAACCGCCTCTCACCCAGATTCATACATGGTGGGCACCAAAACACAGTGTGTCCTCGGCCGAAATCGACTCCCTCCCCAATTCATATTCATACACGGTGGGCGCCAAAAACAAACTCTCGTCGGCAAATATTTGGTGTATGCGAGATTACCGTCCTATCCCCAACCGACTAATGTTGTTGTGATGTAGTAGAAATTTGAAACGGGGGCTAAGTTTGTAAATTTCCTCGCATTTGAGACAAGCGCGCCCTGAATACATGGTTCCCCCCTTCCTCTCTACCTCCCTTTTCCCCATTCGTACTCCGTGGGCGCCAAAACACCCTCTCCACCCCACCCTCCTCCGTCCGCCGACGTCCGCCACCCCATCCACCGCCGTCCTCCTCCACCATGCCGGAGCTGATACCCCGACGCCGCCGTCCATTACAAGAGATTGACCTCTCTCATCCATGGCTTCGGACCGGGATCCTTGCATCTCGTCCTCTCGCTTCATCCCCGATGTCGTCCACCTTGCTAGCGCCGCTCCTACGACCGTCTCGTCCACCGCGCCCCGCCGCCATCGTCTACCCTCCTAGATCTGCTTCCACGCCGCCGACAGCCATCGCTACCGCAACACCGTCAAATTCTCAGCAGATGCGTACATGGCGCCGCACCAGAGGCGGTACTCTTTCGTATCTGCTCAACTTATTTATCACAGCAAGAAAATAGGTCGCCACTGCTTTACTCTGATTTCTTGTCTTGGTTGTGAAGTTGCCTTTGTCCGATTTGCACCTTCAGATCCGCCATGGCATGCTCAACACTATACTCCCAATGCTTATGGTTTTCCCCTTTTATATTCCACACTAGTTAAATCACAGTAGAGTAAATTTCAAAATTGGGTCAGTCGATTTTTCAGAGCTTGCCAAAGTTCGCCGGTGCGATCGAAGGGGCTCGGGTGGTTGTGGGGCCTCACCGAACGAAGAAAACTCGGGGGGGGGGGGGGGGGGGGGGGGGGGGGGGGGGGGTGGCGGAGGAACACAAGCGGTGGGGGCCGGTGGTCCGGTCGGCAGCCCGTGCGGTGTTCTGTATGGGAAGAATCGGAGACGAGGAAGAAGAAGGGTTAGGAGACGTAGGATCTTCATCCAACCGCCTGAAATGGTCGAGAAACAGCTGGGAGTTGCATTCTTAATGCGCTCTGGTTCATCATGTGTGGGCACTGCGCAACCAACATTTTATTATCCAAAATCTGCTTGCTCTTCTTTACCATGTTCCTCTTCCGTTCTTCTTTAATATGTACTATCTCTATTCCTAAATACAAGTCTTTGTATAGATTCCACCATGGACTACATATGGAGCAAAATGAGTGAATATGCACTCTAAAATGTATATGGATACATCTGTATGTGATCCATAGTGGAAATCTCTACCAAGACTTATATTTTGGAATGGAGGGAGTATGATAGTAGTACAGTATGTTCCTTGTACTGAAGATGAGCAGGGACATTTGCAATGTAGAGGTCTATACGGTCGGTTGTGATGGACACTTGAGCCTCTTTGATTCGTAGGGTCTTGTAAACATAGGAATAGGATTTGTAGTGGCCTGCCCACTTGAATCCTATAAGAATAGCAAGGAAATGCGGGGAGCTGTGTCGCCTTTGAGAGTTACACTGATATTAACAGTACCGCACCTTCACTTGAAGAGAGCTGGTATCCGAAGCCTTTCTAGCCGTACCGGCAATACTAGCACATATATTCCAGCAAGTTACACTTTGCTGATTTTAATCTGATGCTTAAGGTTTTCCCGTTATATCTACACTATGATTTGTGTAGCTGCTTTGTGTCGCACTAGCAGCAGTCCACTCTTGAAGCTAAACACTTCAATGACTTACAAAATTGGCACCAAGGCATTGAGTGCCATTCTGGATGCAATGAAACTCATACGCTCCCCACCTGTTGATTCTTGTTCAGAATATGATCCTAATGACTATTCTAACCTCGAGGAGTCAAAGGCAGATGGCCTGTCCTGTTCACCCATCAAGGTGCATGTTCTAATTTGGCAATGTTTTATTGATTGCGGGTATCTTGCATATGTTGTCTTGCATTTCTTCTACTTTGTTGCACCGCCATCTGCTTAGTTTACTCATCATATATGTCGAGATGCCATGCCCATCCATTATCAATACATATTCCATCTGTCATCATACCATGTTTTTCCACTCAAATGATATTCTTGTGCATTAGACATCAAAAAGGAAGAGGGTGATTGCCGAACCTGAAGGAGCACCAGCAAAGTCCTTTCAAAATGTGGTGGTGCCGGAGAAATCAAACAGCATCCCACTTATATTGGCTGTACAACCAGTGACACAAAACATAGGACCGACTCCAGCAGACGGTACCCATACTTCACTAGCCACACCACTAGCCCCACCACACAGGACCTGCACTCCAGCAAAAGGTATACCGATTTCATTTGCCATAGCACCAGCTGTACCACAGAAAAATCCCACTCCAGCAAAAAGTACAGCAAGTCCACGGGCCGAAGACCTATCCCAACTGCAGAGACGGCCAATTCCTGCAGATTGGAACCCCATTCCATTTATTCCTAGTTTAAAATACAATGCTTTCAATGTTGTTAGGGACTACATGCATATATTCCCATCATGGGAAGATTATTGTGAAGACAAACACCATTTTCAGATCTTCCTGTCCAACTTACGTGTAAGTGCTATTATTCATGGTTATTATTTTCTTGTTTTCTGCTGATTGAACACATCAATGATTTACATTACATTGTTGTAACTAGGCGAGGGTCAATCTGGATAGTCATGACGAGCAAAGCTTGCTTGTGCTTTTCAAGGAAGCATTGCAACAGTATCGGTGTTACGTGAGGAAATCACACTTTGATGGCAAGTCTATAAACGAATTTCCGGTGAAGTCTCATGTGCTAAATTTAGAAGACATTGAATGGAAAAACCTTGTTATGCACTGGCCTCGTTCCCAGGATGAGGTATTGTCTACGAAATCACATGACAATTTGAACTTCTACTTTTTCGCATGTGCCTTATGGATCTTTTTTGCAGGAAATCTGCTCGAAGAAGAATTCCTATTTGACAAGAACGACAGGATATCGCAAATATGTTGCCCGCTACTTTGCTCCTATTAGTACCTGTTGTCCTGTATCACTGTACTTGCATACATACCTGGTTCATTATGTGACAGCAGTATGCATGATAGCTTGCTTATCAATTGTTCACTCCAAATTATCTGATCTGTATGAATGGTTACATTAGTGTAGAATATATCCAATGCCAATGTTTTTTTAGCTTTGCATTGTTCTTGTAAGTACATGTTGTCCTTTATCAGTGTACTTATAATGACAGGTAGTTGTTCATGTACCATCACTCTGCAGCTTATTTTCCTTTGCCCTCCATTTTCTACACATCAGATCTATATTTACTCTTACCATAAGGTTGGTACAGAAGAAGTTTAGCTGTGCATTGCTCTTGGCTGTACCTTTTGCCTGTATAGCTGCACTTACATTTATAGCTACTTGGTTATGTAGCATCACTCTTCATCTTATCTTAAATATTCTCCATTTTTTCATATATTATCACATCTATATTTACTCTTAACAAAATGTAGAATAAAGGCAATGCTTTTGAAGAAGATTCTGTGGTAAACTTCTTGAATTACCCCCCCCCCATCAGCATGGACAAGGCCTTTATAGAGCTTGTCTTCACCAATAATGTAAGTTTGTCCATCTCAAGCCTTCAAACTTTGTAGTATATATTTGGTTAGGCAGGACTGCAACAGCTGTTTATTTTTGGTGTTTGCATCAAATTGCTTGTTTAAAGTTTATTATGTAGTTCATAAACAAAAGTTTGTTCTTTCTCAATTTAAGTTTTCAGTTGTACAACCAAGTTCCTTCTTCATACCATGTAAATTAAACTATACATAGCAAGTGATCTTCTTTTGCACTGCATGTATGCTTCTGTTCTTCATCCGTAATCCAATGGTGTGGTGAACCTACCCACTACAGCACAATGTCATATTCTGCAATGTCTTAACTATGAACAATGTCATATCATTCTACTATTATTTAAATCGTCTCTTTTTTTGCCAATCTGAAATGGTATAAATTGACAGCACACTAACCATTGATACTTATGAGTTCTTGATCTGTAATCCAGTGGTGTCGTGAAGCTGCCAACTCCTTCACAATGTCATTTCCTGTCATGTCTTGACCTGAACAATACCATATTGTGTTAATGCAATTTTAAACTGTGTCACTTTATTCGTCAGTAAGAAATGTGATGAATTGTCAGCACTGATACTTTTATGTGCAAAACCTGTCATCTCTCTGCTTGTTTATCTTTCAGAGTGAGGAAGATATAAGTGTTGAACAAGCGCAGTGTCATCATCTTGCTCAGCTGCTTGCGCTGCAGCTCCCCAGCAGGGCTAACCTTTCTTGAAATCTATTGAAGTACTATCGGTTTTGTATATTATTTTGTCGGCGTGTTTATTTGCACTGGTGGCTATCTTTGATGCCCAGTGCATGTAATCTGCTATCTGCTTGTGCTTTATTATCATAGTGGCGAACTTTGATGCCCAGTGGATGTAATATGCCGTAATTTCTTTATTGTATAGTCTAGGTTTTTTGTTATTCATGATGCTGCAGTTATTTTACTGTATATATATATATCCTGTCTTCGCAGTAAACCGGCCAAACCGTAAAATTACGGTACATAATCGGGCCGTCATGCAATCACGATGTAGGTTGGGCCTGAAACGTGCCGAACAGCTCACTGGCCGGCAGCTAGAAATGAACCCCGGCCCATGATTGTGCGAATCAAATCACGGGCTTTTAACAGGCCAAAATTGTCTCGGTCCTTGTTTGGCCCAATCAGATATCGGCTGCGAGCAGGCTGGATGCAAACCGGGCCGTAGTTAGGCCCAACTATATGATGGGATTTTAACAGGCCGAAATTAATATAGGGCCAAAATGTTAAACGGGCCTTTAACAGGCCAAAACTAATATCAGGCCGAATTACTAAGTGGGCCTTTAGCAAGTGGGCCCAAAAGCATAGTGTCCAGTTGACGGGCCGAATCTGATATGGGCCATAATTGAGCCCAAAGCCTCTTAAAGGGTCGGACCTGATCTGGGCCGTAATTTGGCCCAGAACGTGGTAGGCTTTTAACGGGCCGAATCTCATATGGGCCACTATTAGGCCCGGAGTGTGGCAGGCCATTAATGGACCGGATTAAATATGGGCCGGCATTTGGCCCAAAACATGGCAGCCAGTTAATGGGCCGGCCTACTAGGGTCCTCAAAATCTTGTGGGCCTACAGCTGGGTCGCCGCATTAATGTTGGCGAAATCTCGTGGGCCTTTAGCTGGGCCGGCCCATTATGATCCGCAAGAATCTTGTGGGCCTTTACCTGGGCCGGCCCATTATGGCACACAAAAATCTTGTGGGCCTTTACCTGGGCCGGCCCATTATGGCCCACAAAATCTTGTGGGCCTTTCGCTGGGCCAGCCCATTATGGTCCACAAAATCTCGTGGGCCTTTAGCTGGGTCGGCCCATTAGGGTCCACAAAATCTTGTGGGCCTTCAGTTGGGCCGGCCCATTTAAACTTGATGGGCCGGTCCACGTGTCAACATATCATAGGCGCGTCTCTCCCATTGGATGACTGACACCTGTGCCAACGCGGACCTGACACGTGTCTCCTCCAGCCAATGATGATTTTACACATGGAAAATCCCCATTGGTTGGGGCTGTTAACGGGTTATCAGATCCAAAATCCGACCCGATAGCTTAACGGCGTTCCATTACGGTGGATGCCACGTGTCGGTCACCCTTGACGAAAGCACTTCTGTGACGCGCGATTTATCGTCATGGAAGTGGACACTTCCGTGATGATAATTTTGGTAATGTCATGGAACACTTCTACGACAGCACAGGTATGACTATCTTGATTCTGTCATAAATTTGTCATGGACGTACATGCATGACAAAAAACGCGACCTACTATGACAAACACGTATCATCACGGAAGTGTATTTTTTTTGTAGTGATCGCTGATAAGTCGCCTAGGCACTCTTAAGCCCAAAAGGCATAGACACCCAAATGGAGTAATAAAAGACGTCTTCTCCTGGTCCTTAATTGCCATATTGATTTGATGATAACCAGAATAAGCATACAATAAGCTCAAACGCTCACAACCCACCGTAGCATCAATGAATTGATCAATACGAGGGAGAGCGAAAGGATCAGCCGGACAAGCCTTGTTTAAGTCCGTGTAATCCACACACATACGTCAGGTGCCGTTCTTTTTAAGCACGAGCACCGAGTTAGCCAACCACTCTGGATGGAAAACTTCAATAATGAACCCGGCCGCCAAGAGCCAGGCCACTCCCTCACCAATGGCCTTTACGCCTCTCCTCATTGAACCGCCGTAGAAACTGCTTGACCGACTTAAATTTTGGATCAATATTGAGAGTGTGCTCAGCGAGTTCTCTCGGTACACCCGGCATGTCAGAAGGTTTCCATGCAAAGATGTCCCGGTTCTCACGGATGAACTCGATGAGCGTGCTTTCCTATTTGGGATCCAGATTAGCACTGATACTGAACTGTTTAGATGAGTTGCCTGGAACAAAATCGACAAGCTTGGTGTCATCAGCCGATTTAAACTTCAGCACTGGCTCATGTTCTGTGGTTGGCGTCTTCAAAGACGTCATGTTCGCCATCTCAACATTGTCCTTGTAGAACTTCAACTCCTTTGTTGCACAAACAGATTTAGCGTAAGCTGCATCGCCTTCCTCACATTCCAAGGCTATCTTTCGACTCCCATGCACTATGATGGTGCCCTTATGACCCGACATCTTAAGCTGCAAATAAACATAACACGACCGTGCCATGAACTTGGCATAAGTCGGTCGTCCAAACAGTGCGTGATACGGGCTCTTGATTTTGACCACCTCAAAAGTTAACTTCTCGGCCCTAGAATCATGCTCATCTCCAAAGGCTACTTCCAGTTCAATCTTACCCACTGGGTACACCGACTTACCAGGCACCACTCCATGGAAAACAGTGTTGGACGTCTTAAGATTTTTGTCAGTCAACCCCATGCCACGAAAAGTCTCATAATAGAGGATGTTGATGCTACTGCCTCCGTCCATGAGCACCTTAGTGAATTTATATCCACCAACCTGAGGTGCCACCACCAAGGACAGGTGACCCGGATTGTCAACCCGAGGAGGGTGATCTTCCCTACTCCATAGAATAGGCTGCTCAGGCCATCTCAAAATAACGAGGAACTGTCGACTCAACAGCGTTCATAGCCCTCTTATGAAGCTTCTGGTCCCGTCTGCACAAACTGGTGGTGAACACACGATACTGTCCACTATTCAACTGCTTTGGATTGCTCTGATATCCAGACTGCTGCTGCTGCTGACCTCCCTGGCTAGATTGCTAATTAGAGCCACCTTGATTTCCTTGAGAGCCTTGAAAGTTCGAATTTGAACCGCCACCCAGGCCATGAAAACCGCCGCCACCTGAGCCGCCGCCCGGCCCATGATTGCCGTCGAACATGTTAGAGTTCTTGAAAGCCTTCATGATCATGCAGTCCTTCCATAGGTGAGTGGCTGGTTTTTGCTGAGTACCGTGCCTTAGACCGGGCTCATTTAAGAGCTGCTCAAGAGTAGGACCTGACCCGCCGGACCGAGGAGGTGTTCTCCCCTTACGCCGTTGATTTTTGCCCTACGCATTGGTGTTAGCCACAAACTCCAAGCTACCGTCAGCCTTACGTTTATTATTGCCTCCTTGATTCGCCAAGTTATGCTGATGACCCTTGGCATTGTCGTCCTTCTTTCCCTTCTCTGTCTTCTCATCGTCAGACTCAGGATCCTTGGTACTATCAGAGTCGGCGTACTTGACTAATGCCTTGGTACTCGGGATCCTTGCAATTTTTCTCCAACATTAAGACCGCACAGCCGGCATCCATCTTATCAGATTAATGTAATATGGCTTTGACCTGGCGCACCCAATGGGTCGTGGACTCACCTTCCTCTTGGTTGCAATTAGTCAAATCGACAATTGACATGGGCTGCTTGCATGTGTCTTTGAAGTTCTTGTAAGTGCATCTAGTGCCCCCCTAGTTGGTTTTGGAGTATTGACGACAAACCTAGTTGAGGGACTGATGTGTTTGTGAGAATTGCAGGATAACACGGGTAGAAGTCCCTCATTGATTCGGTTTTCCTACCAGAGATGACCCCTAAAAATGTATGAAGACATTGATGTCAAAGGTGGTATATGAAGATATTCTTATTGAAGACTATGACAAGAGAAGACATCGCATGAAGCCTATGGAGCTCGAAGACATAGATCTTTTGTAGTTCTGTTTCTTCTTTGTTGAGTCATAGGAACCACCATACTGTTAAGTGGGGTCCAAGTGAACCAGTCAGAATGACTGAAGTGATGCTTAACCAAAACCTATGTCTTCGAGTGAAGACTATGAGAGCGAAACTTGTCCAGAGTAGGACAAGTCAGCTTTGCTTGTAGCCCAAGTAAAGCTACCGCGTGAGTTTGAAATCTGACCGTTGGAACACGTGTCAGTTCCTTAGTGACCCAGGGTCATTTCGAACAAATCAGGTCGGGTTGCCTAGTGGCTATAAATAGCCCACCCCCTACAACCATAAACGGTTGGCTGCTCAGAGTTAGAGTACGGCTTTTGTCGTTTGAGAGCAACCCACCTCGAAGCCTTTGAGAGAGAATTCCTTGTGAGGATAAAGCCCTAACCACCCAGAGCCAAAGAGTGTTAGGCATCACTTAAGTCTTCTTGTCTGTGTGATCTGAAGACTTATTACACTTGAGGACTGTGAATCCTCCAGCCGGTTAGGCATCGCGTTCTGAGCATCCAAGAGACATTGTGGATCGCCGGTGAGCGAAGTCTGTGAAGGTTTGGGAGTCTACCTTGAAGACTTACCAGAGTGATTGGGCGAGGTCTATGTGAGCTTAGCTCAAGGGGAATACAGTGAGGACTGGGTGTCCTGAGCTGCGTGTTCAGGACTGGGTGTCCGGGACTGTGTGTCCTCAGGTTTAAATACCTAGCCGCCCTAACCAGACGTACAGTTGTCACAGCAACTGGAACTGGTCCAACAAATCATTATCTTCAACGAGTCACTGGTTTCATCCTTCCCTTCCCTTTACTTACTGTTGGTCCTTGTGAAGTCATCGTATGATTGCACTATCTTTTGTCTTCACTGAGTGACTGCGTGTTCTATTTGGCTTCATAATATCTTCCTACCTGATCCTCACTACATTGCTGCTATTAGTCATTGTGCTTTCACTTCATTGAATACTTGACTATGGTTTGCCTAGTGTAGTCTACCTTCCGCTGCATGGTAATAGGTTTAATTCTATCGTTTGTCTTCGAAACTTCCACGTTTTGAAGACTTTCATAAAAATTGCCTATTCACCCCCCTCTAGTCGATATAACGCACTTTCAATTGGCATTAGAGCAAGGTACTCCCTTGTTCTGTGTGATTCGGTTTAACCACCTGGAGTTTTAGCTATGTCGACTGCAGGGATAATTAAAGTCTCCGCTGCGTGCCCCGTCTTTGATGGAACTGAATATCCCTACTGGAAGAATAAGATGCGCATGCATCTTGAAGCCATTGACGTCGACCTATGGTATGTCGTCAAGAACGGCGTTCCCAAGGCTAGAGAAGGTGTTACTGCTGCTGACGTCAAGAAGTTCGTTCAACTGGACTCTACTACCAAGAATATCATCTGTGGTCATCTGACCAAAGGACAGTATGGCCGCGTGAGTGCTTTGGAAACATCTAAGCTAGTCTGGGACTGGCTCTCCAAGGTCAACGAAGGTGTCTCAACTTAGAGAGATTAGAGAATCAGTGTCCTTCGCAACCTCTTCAACCGCTTCAAGCGAAATGACAATGAGAATGTCCAGCTCACGTTTGATCTACTCACTGACATCACAAATGAGCTTCAAGCCCTCGGTGCTACTGAGATCACCAAGCATGAAGTCGTCAAGACACTACTGAGATCACTTGACAGTTCGTTTGACACCCTAGCCCTGATGATTCAAGAACGTCCTGATTTCAAGACACTCGATCCGTCTGACATACTTGAGAGGCTCAACACACATGAGTTTCAGCTTTCTGAGAAAAGAGATATCTACGGTCCAAACTATGGGCAAACTCGTGCCTTGAAGGCAAAAGCTGTCTCCTCATCTGAAGAAGAATCTGACAGCAGTTCTGATGATCCTGAAGACATTGGAAGGGAACTTGCTATGCTTGTGAAGAAGTTCCAAAAATTCACCAAGAAGAAAGGTTTCAGAAAGTCTTCATGATCAAGCTCAAGGAATGATGAAGCTTCTGCTCATGACTACAAGAAGAAAACATGTCACAAGTGCAAGAAACCTGGCCACTTCATCTCTGAGTGTCCGCAGTGGGACAATGAGGACAAAAAGAAGAAGAAGAGCAAGGAATATGACTCTGACGACAAGAAGAAGAAGAAATACTCAAAGTCTTCTTCCAAGTCTTCCTCAAAGTCTTTATCACACAAGAAGAGTTCATCTGGCAAGGCACGTGCATTTGTTGGCAAGGAAATGGATTCAGAGGAGGAGTCCGCTTCTGAGGAGGCGGAGGTGGAGTCTGAGGAGGAGTCTGATTCTGGCGTTGCTAGTCTGGCTACAGCATACGTTGCCAAGTCCATCTTCAAGACTGAAGACAATGACTTCATCACCGACACCGATGCAAATGACAAGGACTACTCCGCTCCTACCTACTGCTTCATGGCACGCGGTGCCAAGGTAAACACACGCGTTACTCAATATCAAACATCTAGTGAAGATGACTCTGATTGTGGTTCAAAACCCAGCTACAAAACACTTGCTAAAATTGCAACTGAACAACAGAAAGCTATGGAACATATTCAAAAACTATTAGACAAAAGTGATGATCTGTTAAGCGCTGAAATGACTCGATCTGAGTCCTCAATTGAAGACATAAAAAATCTTCACGTTAAGTATGAGGAACTTGAAAGTCGTCATGAAACGCTCTCAACATCTCATGAAAAGCTTTCCTATGATTATCTTCAAAGGAAGCAAGATCTTGAGAAATTGAGAGCGGCTCATGAAGATCTTCAAAAGGAAAACGAGTCACTTCGCGCCGAACAGATCAGTTCCGCTCAGGAAGGATTTGAACCACCATGTCTTAAATGCATTGAGGGTGATAATGCTACTTCTGTTGCTGAATGTTCTACTGCTGCTACTGTTGCAATATCTTCAACTGTTGATGTGGGAACTAACCCCTCTGCTGAGGATACCACTGCTATTGCTGATGAGAATGCTAGGTTGAAGACATTGCTTGAAACAGGGATGTACAAAAGTCTTAAAGGGCATCAGACACTATGTGATGTCCTCAAAAGGCAGATCCTGAACCAAAACCCGAGGAAAGAGGGTGTTGGGTTCGTAAGGAAAATGAATGTTGATGGCTCTTACTGGAAACCTGAGCAGTACCCCAAAACCACATGGGTTGCTGCAAAGGAACCTTCAGCAGATCCATCCAATCTATCTGGCTTCACTTGTGCTAACCCCATTGTCATTGATGAATCCTTTGATGCAAACAATAAACTGTTTAAGAATCAGAATGGTGAAGTGTTTGCCAGGTATATTGGTACTAACTGCAGGAATGGACCGCCTATGAAGAAGATCTGGGTGCCGAAAAGGTGTTTGGAAAATCTTCCTGTGAATGTCATCATGACACCACAGGTGAAGAAGACAAACCCCAGACCACAGGCTTCATACGGCCCAAAGGCTTCATACAGACAGAGGACTCACCTGAGTCGCGCTAACGCAAATGTTTTGTAGGGAAACCATACTCAGGCCTATGAATATGAGCGCGGTTCATCGAACCGCCATGTTCATAAGACCAAGAACTATTCTGCTTATTCTTATGAGTACTATTGTCCGCCTGCAAGACTTTTTGCTAGGGCTCCAAAGCCAAAGTTCTCAGACGCTGCACTTAGACTTATTGCTTCTAAGCCACCCTTGAAGATGTGGGTGGCTAAGAAAGCTTAACTCTCTTTTGCAGGGAAAGGTCTCCAACAGAAAACCAAAATCGTCTGACACTATTGCTGGGGACCTTAAACATCTTGTAGGGCGCAAGATCAAATGCCCGAATGGTCTTACTATGTACTTCGTTCCTGAATCGCTTGCTACTCTCCCTATTAGTCCTAATCTGGATCTAAGCTTTCATAACCCACTGGTTTGTCAAATGTTTTTGCTTCACAGTTCTCTTCGTGAAGCCTATCCCCCTAACTGCACTGTAGGGTACGACACCAGCATCTTCAGAATGGATTATTGATAGTGGGTGTACCAATCACATGACTGGCAAAAGAAGCCTTCTTATGGACTCAACCTTACGTCCATCCGACAAGAGTCACATCACATTTGCTGACACTGGTAAAAGTAAGGTATTGGGTCTAGGTAGAGTTGCAATCTCAAAGGATCAACACATGGATAAAGTCATGCTTGTTGAATCCCTTGGCTTCAACTTAATGTCTATCTCAATGCTTTGCGATTTGAACATGATCGTAATGTTTGGAAAATATCGCTGCCTTGTTCTAATGGAATCTGACAAGTCTCTAGTGTTTGAAGGGTATCGGAAAGATGATTTGTACATGGTAGATTTCTCAGCAGGACCACAGCTTGCCATATGTCTTCTAGCAAAAGCTTCAGAATGCTGGCTCTAGCATCGGAGGCTTGGGCATGCTGGCATGAGGAACCTCCACACCCTTGCAAAGAAGAAGCATGTCATAGGAATCAAGGGCGTCAAGTTCAAGAAAGATCACTTATGTGGTGCCTGTGAAGCAGGAAAGATGACGAGGGCCAAACATCCCTCGAAGACAATCATGACAACCACTCAACCCTTCGAACTGCTCCACATGGATCTTTTCGGTCCCACTCATTACTCAACTCTTACCACTACTGCGTGTCTCTATGGCTTTGTCATTGTTGATGATTATTCTAGATATACTTGGGTGCACATAATCCTCTACAAGACTGAAGTGCAGGATGTCTTCAGACGCTTCGCCAATTGAGCAATGAACAACTATGGCGCCAAGATAAAGCACATCAGAAGTGACAATGGCACTGAATTCAACAACACTGGCCTTGATACATATCTTGATACTTTGGGCATCACACATGAATTCTCAGCTCCGTACACGCCACAGCAGAATGGCGTCGTCAAACGCAAGAACAGAACACTCATTGAGATGGCCCGAACGATGCTAGATGAATACAAGAGTCCAAGAAAATTCTGGCCTGAAGCCATTGATACTGCATGCCATACAATCAATCGTGTTTATCTTCACAAGCTTCTGAACAAGACATCTTATGAGCTCCTTACTGGCAAGAAGCCAAATGTCAGTTACTTCAGAGTATTTGGCGCCAGGTGCTGGATCAAGGATCCACATCACACTTCAAAATTTGCACCAAAAGCACATGAGGGTTTTATTCTTGGATATGGAAAGGATTCGCACTCCTACAGAGTTTTCAATCTCTTTCACTATAAAGTGGTTGAAACAGTGGATGTGCGGTTCGATGAGACTAACGGTTCACAGAGAGAGCACCTGCCAAATGTGCTAGATGAAGTTCCATCCAGTGAATCAATCAAACTAATGGGAACTGGAGAAATCATACCCTCTGAAGCTCAACCTGAAGAGAACTTATCATCTCCGCACCTGATCAACCTGAAGACAATGCTCAGCCTGAAGACAATCCCTCTAACAATGACAATGATCAACAAGAGCAAAATCCTCGCCCTGTACATCCTCGTGTTGCCAATGAAGTGCAGATTGAGAGAATAATTGATAGCATCAATGCACCTGGTCCACTCACTCGTTCAAGGGCAACTCAGCTAGCAAATTTCTGTGGGCACTTCGCATTCGTCTCAATAACAGAACCCAAGAAAGTTGAAGAAGCCTTCATGGAACCTGAATGGATTCAAGCTATGCAAGAAAAGCTTCAACAGTTTGAGCTGAATAATGTATGGGAACTGGTTAAGCGTCCTGATCCTCATAAGCACAATATAATAGGCACCAAATGGATATACCGCAACAAGCAAGATGAGCATGGTCAAGTTGTTAGAAACAAAGCTCATCTCGTTGCTCAAGGATATACTCAAGTGGAAGGCATTGACTTCGATGAAACATTTGCTCCTGTGGCTCGACTTGAAGCCATACGCATACTGCTGGCCTATGCAAATCATCATAACATACTTCTATATCAAATGGATGTGAAGAGCGCTTTTCTCAATGGCAAGATTGAAGAAGAAGTGTATGTTGCACAACCGCCTGGCTTTGAAGATCCAAAACATCCTGACATGGTATACAAGCTCAACAAGGCACTGTATGGCCTCAAACAAGCCCCTCGGGCTTGGTATGACACACTCAAATACTTCCTGAAGAGCAAAGGCTTCATACCTGGTTCCCTCGACCCCACTCTCTTCAGGAAGACATATGATGGTGAACTGTTTGTGTGCCAAATATATGTGGATGACATCATCTTCGGCTGCACCAATCAGAAGTACAGTGAAGAGTTTGGATATATGATGCAAGAGCAATATCAGATGTCCATGATGGGAGAGCTGAAGTTCTTCCTCGGTCTTCAAATATGACAGCAACGCAACGGCATCTTCATATCTCAAGAGAAGTATCTCAAATATTGCCTGAAGAAGTTCGGTATGCAAGACTGCAAAGGCTTCACGACGCCAATGCCAGCCAAACATCATCTGGGTCCCGACGACAATGGTAAAGAGTTCGATCAAAAGGTATACCGCTCCATGATTGGTTCTTTACTTTATCTATGTGCATCTAGGCCAGATATTATGCTTAGTGTTTGCATGTGTGCTCGATTCCAAGCGGCACCAAAGGAGTCGCATCACTTAGCTGTGAAGCGAATTCTTCGATATTTGGCTCACACCCCAACTCTAGGATTATGGTATCCAAAGGGCTCAGAGTTTGATCTGGTTGGATTCTCGGATGCTGATTATGCTGGTGACAAGGTGGATCGTAAGTCTACATCAGGCACATGTCATTTTCTGGGACGATCACTTGTATGTTGGTCTTCAAAGAAGCAGAGCTGTGTATCTCTCTCCACTGCTAAATCTGAATACATTGCTGCTGGATCTTGCTGCGCTCAGCTTTTGTGGATGAAGCAAACACTCAAGGACTATGGCATTCATCTGAAGCAAGTGCCACTCTACTGCGACAACGAAAGCGCCATCAAGATTGCCAACAACCCAGTTCAGCACTCGAAGACAAAGCACATTGAAATTTGTCATCACTTTCTCAGAGATCATGTTGTGAAGGAAGACATTGATATCATACACGTCAACACTGAAGAACAATTGACAGATATCTTCACCAAGCCCTTGGATGAGAAGAGATTTTGCAAGTTTCGGTGTGAGCTAAATATCTTGGAATCCTCAAATGTCCTGTGATCAGGCACACATCCTAACACTTATGCATATTGATGACTTAGATGTGCAACACACGAAGTAAAGTATATCCTCAATCAATGAAGACATACATTCTAAGTGTGAACATATCAATATGGAATTTGACTTCGGAGCGCCACGATAATTGTGCGTCGTGTCTGGGTCTAATACTTCCTATACGGTGGGTAACGCCACCACCAAAGGTTCTGTTTGAAGTGTTTCACTCATGGCGTTACAGTTGCTATGTCCTCACATTTGGTTTGGCTTCAATTTCAACATGTCTTCATGATTATCTTCACTATGTTGAATATATATATATACTAGTGTTCTGTCCTCTACAGCATTCACTTATAGCTATGTCTTCGTGTTGAGTCTTTTGAACTAAGTGAATGTGATCGGACCCTAACCTCTCTATGCTTTCTATCTCAAACTCTATCTCTCCAAGTCATATGCATTCTATTGAAACTGTCGAATGTCTTCTCTGC
Source organism: Triticum urartu (assembly GCF_003073215.2). Classification (NCBI taxonomy): domain Eukaryota; kingdom Viridiplantae; phylum Streptophyta; class Magnoliopsida; order Poales; family Poaceae; genus Triticum; species Triticum urartu. Next base: position 593,819,327 of record NC_053023.1, on the reverse strand, counting down.
TGTAGCGACCAGACCTCAAACAGTCTGATCTCTGTGCTCCGGTGTCATCCCTGGATCAATAATGCTGACACCACACAGTACTCGGAGGATTTATAGCAGAGTAGCAATCACACACTTATTACATCGAGTGTCTCAAAAGAGAACTTATTACAATAAATATGGCTTAAGGCCATCTAATAACGATAAAAGCGGAAGGCTTGGAAGATAAGTGAGTCCATCAACTCCAACGGCATCACTGAGTATAGAACCACGACCTAAAAACTCCTTAATCGTCGTCTGAAAAGTCTGCAACATTAACATTGCAGCCCAAAACGGGTCAGCACATGGAATATGCTGGCAAGATAACACATAGAGAGTAATGGAATGAAACAGCTATACTACATGCATATTTGGCTGGTGGAAAGCTCTATGGTTACAGTTTTGCGTAAAGCCAATTTTTTCCTACTTCAAAGGAATAAATTTATTTAACTATCATGGTAGTTGTTAAACATTGAGAATGGTTGACATCATTCTCAATCCCAATTAAACATCATCATTAAACATAACCCAACAAAATTAATTTAGAGTAACATGTTGAGATTCATATGATAATCCAAGTACTAGATACTCAATATGTCCATAACCGGGGACACGGCTAACCATGATTAGTTTAATACACTCTGCAGAGGTTTGCGCACTTTTCCCCACAAGACTCGACCGCCTCCGTTTGGTTTCTCGCACTACATGGTGTTTGAGAAGACGGATGACCGAGACATAGTCTTTCAGAAGCGCTAGCACCTTACGATCGGGTAGACCGTACCACCTACATCCCCTACATCTGCTAGTCTACCACTGTAAGAGTTCGCACAACTTAGTCAACTATGCTAGAGCCCATAATAGCTTGTGGCTGCACACGGAAGTTTCTAGTATGAATAGTCTCATGATCCCTTTGAGCCTGGGTGGCGGTCCAAAAGAAAACAGGCAAGTCCTGGAATACCCAGGTGCCTCAATCCACCCAGATGTGTGTTTAAGTTGCCACCTTAGATAAACCATTAAATAACAATCTCACATCTGTCATGGATATCACTCACCCAATCCACGTCTACTAGCATAGCATGGCATAATAAGCAAATGTAGAAGTAACTCCCAAAGGTTTGATAATAACAGGTAATAGGTACTACCTCAACTACTTCCCATCCCACAATTTAATTAGATCCTAATCATGCAATGTGTGAGGATTGATCTAATGCAATAAAACTGGGTAGTAGAAAAGGTATGATCAAAGTGTTACTTGCCTTGCTGATGATCCGGGAAACCTAACGATTCGAAGTAACAGGTGGCGCACTCCGGGTACTCTATCGCAGACAAACAAACAAGCATACAATAAGTACTCATCTAATGCACAGGTAAAACTCAAATAAGAGATCTAACCAGAAGGTTCAACTTAAGAACTCCGGTTGGCAAAAAGAATCAAATCGAACAAAGCAACGAAAGTCAAACGGCGAAAGAAAACAACTTTGTTCTAGTAATCTGGATCTAAGGCAAATTTTACAGTAGCAAATTCTTGTTTAAGTTGGTTAAACGGATAGAGGGTTTCGAGACAAATCCCTAGGCGCTTGAATCGCCTGATTCCGATAAACGAGTGAAAAGTTATACTAAAACGAAAATCGGATCAGGAATCGCGATCAGAAAAATCGTGGATTTAATCCAAGAAAAAGAAAAACGACGAACGCCGAAAAAAAATTCTCTTTTTTCGGCATGGAAAACGAGGCGCGACGAACCTTGGCGGCGGAAACCGGCGGCGGCTTAGGGCGCTTTAGGGTTTCCCCCGGGGCCGGGCCTCGGCTTATAAAGGCCTCCCGGGTCGGTGTCCAGGTCGGACACGGCCCGTTAAGTCGGTTCGTTTTTTTTAATTATTCCGCTCGGAAGAAAAATAAAAAGAAATACTAAACGGACTCCAAAAATTCCGAAATAAATTTTCACGGGCTTCTAAAATCAAGCCTCACAAGGTGAACATTTATTTGGGCCCTAAATGCAATTTTGAAAAACGCACTTATTTCCTAAATTTAAATAAAACACCGAAAAAACTCCGAAATAAAATCTTATTTGATTTTATTATTAAATCCTCAATATTTCTTTATTTCGGGAAAGTCATTTTATTCCCTCTAAAATATTTTTGTAATAGAAATAATTTATGATAAAATAAATAAAATCAAATGATCCTATTCTCAAAATTTGAGAAAACTCAAATATGAAAATAACGAAATCCCCAACTCTCTCCGTGGGTCATTGAGTTGCGTAGAATTTCTAGGATCAACCAAAATGCAAGATAAAATATGATATGCATGATGATCTAATGTATAACATTCCAAATTGAAAATTTGGGATGTTACAAACCTACCCCCCTTAAGATGAATCTCGCCCTCAAGATTCAGGTTGGCTAGAAAATAGGTGAGGGTGGTCTTTGAGCAAATCTTCCTCTCGCTCCCAGGTGGCTTCATCCTCCGTGTGGTGGCTCCACTGAACTTTGCAAAACTTGATAACCTTGCTGCGAGTAACTCGGTTGGCAAACTTGAGAATCTTGACTGGTTTCTCCTCATAGGTCAAATCGTTATCCAACTGAATAGTTTCCAAAGGCACTGTGTCTCTCAACGGTATGTCAGCCATCCCCGCGTGACATTTCTCTAACTGAGAAACGTGGAACACATCATGAACTCCTGACAATCCTTCGGGCAATTCCAACTTGTAGGCCACTTCTCCCATACGCTCCAAAACTCGATATGGTCCTACAAATCGTGGCGCTAACTTCCCTTTAACTCCAAAACACTTTGTTCCCCGAAGTGGAGATACTCGAAGATAAGCTCTATCTCCAACTTCGTAAACTGTCTCCTTCCGTTTAGAATCCGCATAACTCTTCTGTCTCGATTGGGCTACCTTGAGCCTATCGCGAATCAACTTCACCTTCTGTTCAGACTCTTTAATCAAGTCAGGACCAAACAACTGGCAATCTCCAACTTCGTCCCATGACAACGGTGTCCTGCACCTCCTTCCGTACAAAGCTTCGAAAGGGGCCATCTTTAAACTGGTTTGATAACTGTTGTTGTAAGAGAACTCTGCATATGGCAAATTATCGTCCCAACTAGATCCATAATCTAGCGCACAAGCTCTCAGCATATCCTCCAAAATCTGATTGACTCTCTCGGTCTGTCCATCTGTCTGTGGATGAAAAGTTGTACTGAATTCTAGTTTGGTACCCAAAGTTTCATGCAACTGCTTCCAGAACTTTGAGGTAAACTGGGTTCCTCTATCTGATACGATACTCCTCGGAACTCCATGCAGACATACTATTCTGGTCATGTATATCCTTGCCAACTTAGCACTAGTGTAAGTGGTCTTTACTAGGATGAAATGAGCTACTTTCGTCAATCAATCAACTACAACCCAAATCGAGTCATAGCCTGAACAAGTCCTGGGCAATCCTGTGATAAAATCCATGCCTAACTTATCCCACTTCCATTCGGGTATCGGTAATGGTTGTAACAATCCTGCTGGCTTCTGATGCTCTGCCTTTACTCTCTGACATACATCACAAACTGCTACATACTCCGCAATATCCTTCTTCATTCCGGTCCACCAGAAAATATCCTTCAAATCCAAATACATCTTGGTGTTTCCTGGGTGAATCGAATACGGTGAGTCGTGTGCCTCTTGCAAAATCAACTTCCTTATCTCCGGGTCATTGGGCACGTAAACACGGTCTTCAAACCATAGGGTGTCATGCTCATCCTCACGAAATCCTTTAGCTTTTCCTTTGCTCAGTTTCTCCTTTATAGCGGCAATCTCTTTGTCAGCTTTTTGAGCTTCCCTGATTTTATCCATCAAGGTTGACTGAATCTCCAATGCTGCTACATAGCCTCTTGGAACTATTTCCAAACATAGTTCACAAAGATTTTCTACTAACTCCTTGGGTATTTCTCCCATCATTAACGTATTGACATGGCTCTTGCGGCTTAATGCGTCTGCTACTACATTAGCCTTTCCGGGGTGATAATGCAATTTCATATCAAAATCCTTGATAAGCTCCAACCATCTCCTTTGTCTGAGATTTAACTCCTTCTGGGTGAAAATGTACTTCAAACTCTTATGATCCGTGTACACCTCACAATGGTTTCCAATGAGAAAATGTCACCATGTCTTCAATGCATGCACTATGGCTGCTAACTCCAAATCATGTGTGGCATAATTCAACTCATGAGGTTTCAGTTGTCTTGAGGCATATGAAACAACTCTCCTTTCCTGCATAAGCACTGCTCCAAGTCCTCGACGTGAAGCGTCGCAATACACCTCATAATCCTTGGTCTGGTCTGGCAAAATCAACATTGGTGAGGTAACCAAATGTTTCTTCAACTCCTGGAAACTAGCCTCACATTCCTCTGTCCATATGAACTTGGTATCCTTCTTCAACAACTCAGTCATAGGCTTCGCAATCTTTGAGAAATTCTCAATAAATCTTCGGTAGTATCCTGCGAGTCCAAGAAAACTCCGGATCTCTCCAACTGTTGTTGGGGCTTCCCACTTGGTCACGGTTTCAACTTTAGCGGGATCTACTGCTATACCTTCTCCAGATATAACATGTCCGAGGAATCCTACTTCCTTCAACCAAAACTCACATTTGCTGAACTTGGCATATAATTGATGTTCTCTAAGGTTTCCAAGTACCAAACACAAATGCTCCTTATGCTCCTCTTCATTCTTCGAGTAAACCAGGATATCATCAATGAACACCACGACGAACCTATCCAAAAACTCCATAAATACTTTGTTCATCATGTTCATAAAATAGGCAGGTGCGTTAGTCAGACCAAATGACATAACGGTATATTCATACAGCCCATACCTGGTGGTAAAAGATGTCTTCGAAATATCCTGTTCTCGAATCTTCAACTAGTGGTATCCTGATCGCAGATCGATCTTGGAAAATACCTTAGCTCCTTGCAATCGATCGAACAGATCATTGATCATCGGTAGTGGGTACTTGTTATTGATCGTTACTTCATTCAATCCTCGATAATCAACAACCATCCTTAACGATCCATCTTTCTTCTCCACCAGAAGTACTGGCGATCCCCAAGGTGAAGAACTTGGGCGAATATATCCTTTATCCAGTAACTCCTTAATCTGCTTCTTAATTTCCACCAAATCCTTTGCTGGCATCCTATATGGTCTCTTTGATATTGGCCCTGTGCCTGGCAATAGCTCAATCAAAAACTCAATATCTCTATCCGGTGGCATGCCTGGCAACTCCTTTGGAAATACATCAGGGAAATCCCTTACCACTGGTACTTCCTCCTGCACAACTCCTGTTAGGCAATTTACTTGAGTCCTCTTTGGCACATGCCGGGATACATACTTGATCCTTCTCCCTTCTGGGGTGGTAAGCAAAATTGACTTACTAGCACATTCTATATCCCCTTCAGACTTTGATAACCAATCCATGCCTAATATCACATCCAATCCTTGAGATTCCAATACTATTAGGTCTGAGGGAAAAACTTAGTTACCAATCCTTAATGGTAACCGATCACACCATAGACTAGCCACATACTCTGCTCCGGGCGAGGTTACTAACATGGGTGACCTAAGGGCTTGGGTTGGTAGGTTATACTTATCCACAAATCCCCTTGAGATGTATGAATGCGATGCGCCAGTATCAAAAAGAACGAGTGCAGTAAATGACTTAACCAAAAACTTACCTATTACTGCATCGGGCTGAGCTTCAACCTCCTCCACGCTAACGTGGTTCACCTGTCCCCTATTAAAAGGGTTCGGCTTCTTCCCACAACTACCATTGCTATTTCCATTTTGCAATTCAGGACATTCATTGGCATAATGTCCGGTCTTCAAACACTTAAAACAAGTGACTTGGCTTAGGTCCTTCTTGGCTAGGGTTGAGGGGTTGGTGCGATTCTGGTCGTTGCTTCCTCCATTGCCATTACCATTCTTGGTGCCATTGTGATTGTGCGAGCTACCTCCTCCATGGGTATGCTAAAAATGTCCTCCCGGTCTAGGGGTAAAACGTGGCTTCTGCTGAGCTCCTGAATTGTACTTTACTTGTCCATACTTCCTCTTGCGATCCTCAATCTGCTGCTGCTTCCCTTCAATCATAAGAGCACGATCTACCAACTCCTGGTAGTTGTTGAAGGTTGCTACCATCAACTGCATGCTCAGCTCATCATTCAGTCCTTCCAGAAACTTCTCCTGCTTAGCTGCATCCGTAGCGACGTCATCTGGGGCATAACATGCTAGCTTACTAAATTCCTCCACATACTGGCCAACTGTCCGTCCTCCTTGGCGCAAGTTGCGAAACTCACGCTTCTTCATGGCCATAGCTCCTACTGAAACATGGGCAGTTCGAAAAGCCTGCTGAAACTGGTCCCATGTGACAGTGTCTACTGGGAAAGTGGCTGTGAAATTCTCCCACCATGATGCTGTGGGTCCTTCTAACTGATGTCCGGCAAACTTCACCTTCTCCGCATCTATGCATCCTATTGTGGTCAACTCCCTAGCTGTCTTGGGGAGCCAATCATCTGCTACTATCGGCTCGGTGCTACTGGAAAATACCGGCGGATTCAGCCTAAGAAAACGGGCTAAGTGGTCAACAGGTGGTGGTGGTGGTGGGTTGTTGTTGTTGTTCCCCTGATTCTGATTCTGGACTAGCAACTGCATCAATGTGTTCTACTGCTGGATCAACTGGGTGAGCTCCGGTGGGAAGGCAAATCCGGGGTCATGTCTCGGAGGCATCTGAGGGTTTAGAAAAGATGAGATATAAGAATAGAGGGGGTCTACAGAGAAAACACTACCCATATGCACATGAGGCAAAACAAACAATTCACTTCAATCAATCAAACAAGGGCATACAATCGATCTAACTATCGCAAAAGTGCTCGGACTACTATATTTACATGGTGGACTACTACTACTAATGAGGTGGTCTACTAGAAATATTCTTCGGTCGTTGACTCCATAATATCTGCTCCAGCTTCATCAACATAGTCATCATCGCTACTATCTGCTTCCAAGTCGGTGCCGTCAATGATGATGTAGTCTTCCGGGCTAATCTCCTGGGGTTCTTCGTCTTCCTCTACTGGCGTAGGGCCTCCCATAAATATTCCAATCTTCTTGATTAGGTCGTCATTCTTCTCCACCAATACTTCAATTTCTTCTTTATAATCTTCCCGTGTAGCCTTGAGTTCTTCCTCCAATTCCTTGATTCTAGTCTTAGCCTTCTTCAAATCTATCATGTCGGCGCACATCTGGTTCTCCTGTCGTCGAATGTGCTGGTTTAATTCCTGGATAAAAGCTGCGATTGACCTATCCTTCCTGGTGCTGATCATCTCCCAGTGCTCATCTCGGCGCCCACAAATCTGGTAGATAGTATCCTTGAGATCCTTGCGGTAGACTACTCCAATGCGTCCCATGGCGATGTGAGCTGCCATGCTCTTTCCTAGACTCCAAGTTGGTTCATCAAAAGAAAACTCTATGGGCTCAGTGACTGGCATGAACGTCCTTCCTGGAACTTGAACTTGAATCATCTAGCGCTCTTTTTCGGGTAAAGTGGCGTTGTAGGTTCCTGTGAAGCTTGGTACTCCTATGTTCAGGTATCTAGTGACTTCCTTCAAGTGTCGTCCAAAGGGTGTATCTTCATCCGGTTGTGTGAACTTGTTCCTTGCATCCACCATCCTAAGAGTAGAAAAGATGAGAGGTCAGAAGAGAAGAGAGTGAATAGTGATCTAGGTCTTGTGCTTAGTAGTCGTGTCCAACAGTCAGCGTGTGCTCTGATACCATATCTGTAGCGACCAGACCTCAAACAGTCTGATCTCTGTGCTTCGGTGTCATCCCTGGATCAATAATGCTGACACCACACAGTACTCAGAGGATTTATAGCAGAGTAGCAATCACACACTTATTACATCGAGTGTCTCAAAAGAGAACTTATTACAATAAATATGGCTTAAGGCCATCTAATAACGATAACAGCGGAAGGCTTGGAAGATAAGTGAGTCCATCAACTCCAACGGCATCACTGAGTATAGAACCACGACCTAAAAACTCCTTAATCGTCGTCTGAAAAGTCTGCAACATTAACGTTTCAGCCCGAAAACGGGTCAGCACATGGAATATGCTAGCAAGGTAACACATAGAGAGTAATGGAATGAAACAGCTATACTACATGCATATTTGGCTGGTGGAAAGCTCTATGGTTACAGTTTTGCGTAAAGCCAATTTTTCCCTACTTCAAAGGAATAGATTTATTTAACTATCATGGTAGTTGTTAAACATTGAGAATGGTTGACAGCATTCTCAATCCCAATTAAACATCATCATTAAACATAACCCAACAAAATTAATTTAGAGTAACATGTTGAGATTCATATGATCCAAGTACTAGATACTCAAGATGTCCATAATCGGGGACACGGCTAACCATGATTAGTTTAATACACTCTGCAGAGGTTTGTGCACTTTTCCCCACAAGACTCGATCGCCTCCGTTTGGTTTCTCGCACTACATGGTGTTTAAGAAGACGGATGACCGAGACATAGTCTTTCAGAAGCGCTAGCACCTTACGATCGGGTAGACCATACCACCTACATCCTCTACATCTGCTAGTCTACCACTGTAAGAGTTCGCACAACTTAGTCAACTATGCTAGAGCCCATAATAGCTTGTGGCTGCACACGGAAGTTTCTAGTATGAATAGTCTCATGATCCCTTTGAGCCTGGGTGGCGGTCCAAAAGAAAACAGGCAAGTCCTGGAATACCCAGGTGCCTCAATCCACCCAGATGTGTGTTTAAGTTGCCACCTTAGATAAACCATTAATTAACAATCTCACATCTATCATGGATATCACTCACCCAATCCACGTCTACTAGCATAGCATGGCATAATAAGCAAACGTAGAAGTAACTCCCAAAGGTTTGATAATAACAAGTAATAGGTACTACCTCAACTACTTCCCATCCCACAATTTAATTAGATCCTAATCATGCAATGCGTGAGGATTGATCTAATGCAATAAAACTGGGTAGTAGAAAAGGTATGATCAAAGTGTTACTTGCCTTGCTGATGATCCGGGAAACCTAACGATTCGAAGTAACAGGCGGCGCACTCCGGGTACTCTATCGCAGACAAACAAACAAGCATACAATAAGTACTCATCTAATGCACAGGTAAAACTCAAATAAGAGATCTAACCAGAAGGTTCAACTTAAAAACTCCGGTTGGCAAAAAGAATCAAATCGAACGAAGCAACGAAAGTCAAACGGCGAAAGAAAACAAATTCGTTCTAGTAATCTGGATCTAAGGCAAATTTTACAGTAGAAAAATCTTGTTTAAGTTGGTTAAATGGATAGAGGGTTTCGAGACGAATCCCTAGGCCCTTGAATCGCCTGATTCTGATAAACGAGCGAAAAGTTATACTAAAACGAAAATCGGATCAGGAATCGCGATCAGAAAAATCGCAGATTTAATCCGAGAAAAAGAAAAACGACGAACGCGGAATTTTTTTTCTCTTTTTTTGGCACGGAAAACGAGGTGCGACGAACCTCGGCGGCGGAAACCGGCGGCGGCGGCGGCTTCTTAGGGCGGCAGCGGCTTAGGGCGCTTTAGGGTTTCCCTCGGGGCCGGGCCTCGGCTTATAAAGGCCTCCCGGGTCGGTGTCCAGGTCGGACACGGCCCGTTAAGTCGGTTCATTTTTTTTTATTATTCCGCTCGGAAAAAAAATAAAAAGAAATACTAAACGGACTCCAAAAATTCCGAACTAAATTTTCACGGGCTTCTAAAATCAAGCCGCACAAGGTGAACATTTATTTGGGCCCTAAATGCAATTTTGAAAAAACGCACTTTTTTCCTAAATTCAAATAAAACACCGAAAAAACTCCGAAATAAAATCTTATTTGATTTTATTATTAAATCCTCAATATTTCTTTATTTTGGGAAAGTCATTTTATTCCCTCTCTCATATTTTTGTAATATAAATAATTGATGATAAAATAAATAAAATCAAATGATCCTATTCTCAAAATTTGAGAAAACTCAAATATGAAAATAACGAAATCCCCAACTCTCTCCGTGGGTCATTGAGTTGCGTAGAATTTCTAGGATCAACCAAAATGAAAAATAAAATATGATATGCATGATGATCTAATGTATAACATTCCAAATTGAAAATTTGGGATGTGACATCTGCGTCCTTGTCAGCAGAAGATACAGAGACAAACATTAAGTCCGTTTTCAATGCTCATTCCTTCACCTGAAACCCGGAGAAGTGGGAACGACCACCGGATAATCCAGGCGTGCGTGGGACGTGGAACAACCTCCGACATGCTGCATGATGGCCACGTGTTCCTCAGATGTGAATCGCCAGGGGCACCTGTGTAATAACACTGAGCCACCCATGTACCTATAAATACACGCCTCACCGCAGTCATTATCTCTTCTTCCACTCTCGCACGAACCCTAGCGCCACCGCTAGCCCTCGACGACGCCGGCGACGAAGCGCTTCGCTGCCGCAACCTCTCCGACGCCGTCTTCACGCCGACCGCGGACATCATCTTCTCCGCCGTCGCCGTAGGTGTCCTCCGTCGCCAAGTTAGGGCATGGAAGATCGAACTGCTCGGCCTCCTCTTCCACTCCGTCTAGCAGTTCTTCGTGTGGTAAATAAAACTTCCTTTTTACGGCCCCTTTGATCCTATAGCTTGGTCACTTTCTACCACAAGCAGTTTCTATTCACACAAGTTGGATCTCTTTCATACTGCGTCTCATAACATGCCTAGTATATTCACTTATGCTTCACAAAGTAGTTAGATTCCTCACTTGTACTGATCTCTGGATTCGTACAAATCTGGAACCAACTCCTTATCTATGAGTGAATGTCTTCGCACGATGAGGTCAATGTCTTCTAAACTGATTTATCTTCAAAATCTTCTGAGAATGCATATGACCTCTTCCCCTTCCTTCGCACCTTAATGCTGTCACAGGTACATGTCCGCGGGAGAATCCCTTGGTTCTCATAGTTTGCATTCATTGCAGAATTCTTACAGCATCATATAAATTCTCCCGAAGCCAGTTCCTGTTTGTCCAGCAAGCAAAATCCTTTGAAGCCTTTGAACGTATTGAAGCCTTTAAGTTTAAAGTTCATGGCTTCAGAGAAATCTGCCAGGAAGGGAGGCAGACTGCGTTGTGGGGGAACATCAAAAGATTTTCCTGATGACCTCTCAGAGCTTTACAAGACAGATCCTGAAGAGGATTATAATCAGCGCAAGACCCGAATCCAGTGGATTCGAAGATATTGGGCAGAACAGTGGTACAAATACAGATTCGTGACCAAGGAATATGCTGAGAAGAGTGCTATCAAAAGTCCTTGGGGTGATATTCTCTTCCGAGGCCTTCCATCCAAGAACAAAACTGAAGCTATTGCTCAGGGTTTCTACCCGTGTATGGTCCGTGGACCTCAGCCTGAAGATGCCGACCCATCACCATTGCTATGGTGTCGTGACGATAATCTCTTCAAGCGCAACTTCCAGCACGCAAAGGCATCGGCCAAGGAAAACAAGAAGTCATTGGGACTAGACTTCAACCCTGGTCCTTCTGCTCCCCGGGTTGACGGCACACGCGATGCAGAACCCAATGTCATCGGTCCTTTCTACAACCTTGAAGGTCTCATCACCCATATCTTGGTTCAAGGGACAGCCGTGAATGAGACTGTAGATGACGATGAATCAGATGAAGCGCCTGCTGCGCCGAAGCCAAAGAAACTGAAGCAGCCAAAAGCTTCAAAGCCTGCCTCTGCACCAAAAATCTCACGGGCGAAGCCACTGGCCACTGCACCTCCTGAAGACAGTGTGCAGTCTGAAGATTTGTCACGCATCTCCAAGCCCCAGAAAGTCAAGATGCCTCTGTCACACACCGGCCAAGAACTGACAGCTGCTGCCATTCTGCGCAACGATGCCATTGATCTGTCCAGTGATGAAGATCTTGCAGATGACGCTCTTGAGCAACTGATCAAGAGCAAAGAAGAAGCAGAAATCTTCAATGACCTGCCTCTCTTTGACGTGGCAATCATCCACAACTTCATTGATGAGTGGTTTGACACGCCCAACCTCAGCTTCGAAGATTTGCAACTTCCAATTAGCCTTAGTGTCGCCTTCCATGGCGCCATTGCTTCAGAGTTAGCTATCGCCCAGCGCATTGTTGAACTGAAGCAAAAGATTGACTATGAGAAAGCTCAGTTCAAGAAGCATATGGCCAAGGTCAGTGTGCAAGAGGTCAAGAACTTCAAGCTCACGCTGCACGAGCTTAAAGAAGCCTTTCTCAAGAAGCGTGAAGAAGCTCAAGGTTCTCGTGAGTGCATGAAGAGCCTGGCCGATAAGTGTGTGCAAGCCTACAATGAGGCTGAGAAGCGCAAGGCCCTTGGGCGTCCTGGCATCGACCCCAGGATGGCTGCAAAGAAGAAGAAGAAGCCCGCTATGGCTGAACCCGACGCACCAAGACAGGAAGCAGATCCCATTGTCTTCCCAACTAGCATGACTGGCCCGAAGCCAAAGGCCTGGTCAACCGCTTCAGAGCTGAAGAAGACGAGGACTGCTGAGGCTGAAGCCAGAAAGAGGAAACATCCTGAAGCCTCTGCTACTGCTCCCTCCAAGAAGAAGCGGAAGACCAAGAAGGAACGGGCTGCTCCCACAGAGCCCTTTATTGTTGAACCCATCTCCATGGTTCGCCCTGACGCTGAACCTCAAGAATGTCAGCTGACTGTCCATGAGCCTGCTTTCACAGAGGCTCATGAAGCTGAAGACTTTCCAGCAGCTGATCCCATCGCTGCTGAAGACATTGGTCATCATGACCATGTTGAAGATGATGCAGTTCTTCCTCAGCTCGAGCACCAACAGGTATCCTCGCCTGTGCTAACGCACAGCGAACTCATCAGCATTGGTCGTCCTCTGACGCCAATTGCTCAGGATGCATCATGGGCTGATCGCCCACAAGCACAAGAGGAAGAAGACTTTGAGGCCCAGCCAACTCCAACTCCACAGGCGTCGCCAGCATTACACAGGCTTCGCAAAGGACCAAGGCCTCCAGTCTTTGAGTCTGAAGCTAAAGTTGCTGAAGACATTCCGGCTGCATCAGCCGATGAAGAAGAAACCCCAAAAGATGCTACTCCCCCGTCCCACCAAGAAGTTGTTCTCGAGGAGAACGTGACTGTGACCGACCCTCCAGCTCGTCAAGTGGAGGTCGAGAATCTTGAGGCTGCCACCACCAACACCAATGAAGCCACTGACGCTGTCATGGCTGAAGCTAATGTGGAGCCTTCACCAACCCAAGCACCAGAAGTCAGCGAAGCCACTGATCCCACTGCTTCTGTTCCTGCGCCTGCTGCTGGTCCTCAGTTATACTATCATGTTGAGCATAGGCCTCAGGTACAGAAGCCAATCCCAAGATTGCCCAGGTTTCCAGGTCCTGCATCAGCACCTGGATCCTTCAATGTCAATGGCTTCAAAGCAGACAACACTTTCTTCAATAGCTCCAGGAACCCCTACTCAAGGGAAAGAATATCATCTGATCGGTTCTGGAGCTATCCGCAGCGAAGCTATTACTCCTGCATTCTATACAATCAAGGTCGCATCTTCCCACACAAGCGTCTTGACATTGAAGCAATAGCTGGTCTGCCCTGTCTAGAAGAAGCTCTAGATTGCTTCAAAGAGGTTGGATTGCTGCCGTTCATCACCGACCAAGAGCATTGGAATGAAGAGTTGCTGCTCCAATTCTATGCCACACTTCACATCCGCGGGTACAACAGAGATCCGAAGACTTGGGTCCTGGAGTGGATGACAGGAAACGTTCATCATGAAGCCAAAGCCTTTGACATCATTGAGCTCACTGGTCTACCCACTCCTGGTGATCTCTACGAAACTGGCTGTTAGATTCACAGTGAAGCTGTGGAAAGCATCTTTCAGAAGCCTGAACCCAACATGAGTCAAATGCTCAGTATGATGAAGCCATTGCCCCAAGATGCTGCATATCCCAAAGAGTTCTTTGTTGAAGACCTTGAGTATCTGCCAAGGACTATTTATCACATCATAAGGCGAACTCTCTGGCCCATCAAAGGACACTCTCCACATGCCAAGCTGGAAGGTGCAATGAAGACCTTGTTTTTCTATATTCTTCATGGAAAATGCTTCAATGCATAGGACTTCTTCATCCGCCAACTTGCTGCATCAGGCTCTGATCTTTTCGGCTTGAAGTTCTACGCTCCATGGATAATGCGGCTGATTAAACTCCACTCCGCTATCTCATATCAGCCATCTGCTCGCAATCATCGGATCTTTCCGCCTGATGTGGATATGTCTGTTGAAGCCATTTATCCTGAGCCTGCCAAGGAACCTCTAAGTCTTCAGAATGCAGAGCATCAAAGTTTTTCTCAGAACATTGAAGGAGTTGAAGCAGTCACTCGTGTGTATCCTTTGGCTGGAACTACACGTGCACCACATCATGCCCTTACTGAAGCCACCGATAGCACAATTGCCCAACGACCCAAGAAGCGCACTCGTGTTCTTAATGATCGAGAGCTTCTGGTGGCTCTACATCAGAAACAGGATAGGCATCATGACTGGCTGAAGCGCCAAATGCAAAGCCTCTTGGTGGATGTCAACCGCATTCGCAATCTTGCCACCAAGAATGCTTTTGTTTCCCATGAAACCTCTCGACGCACATGGAAAGGGCTGACGCTGATGTGCTCTGAAGATGATCTTCAAGAGGATGGCTTCTCTGAACGCTTCAAGTTTGACTCCACACCTCCTCGAAGGGCCGTGCTGCGACGAACTCCATCTCTTGAAGACTCTGAGTTCTCTTCCTCTGCTGCAACTGTGAATGCCAGAGTGATCGAGGATGAAGACGATGCCACTTCACCGCCACCTCCTTCAGCATGCTTCGACACTACTCCAAGTTCTTCTGCACCGCCGAACACCACCGACGACCCTGCTGCTTCACCTACTCTTCATGGGAACGAGTAGATGCTCTATGTCTTCAAACCTTTTTGGTCCTTACTGACAAAAGGGGGAGAAGCATATGAGTTTGATAGTCTTCAAGCGGGTCCATATGGGCGGGTGCTTTATATTTTGCTTCATGTTTACAACTCTCGTTTTGATACATTTGGTTCTTTGAGTTGTAACACTTAAACTCGATGGTCGTCTGCTACTTATTTGCTACTTTGTGATGCGATGATAAATTCTGCATGTGCGACGATAAATTCCGCACTTAGATCATTTTGGAGACGTCCATTTTCCATTATGCATGTCATTATCTTCACATACCTTCACATGCATAGTGGATTGTCATCATAAGTTGAAGAGGATCTCCACAAGCACAACCTGCCATGTGATTTGCATTCCAAAAGCAAATTACTTATATGCACATCTTCAGGGGGAGCCCTTGCAACTTATGAAGACAATTCCTTATTCTTTACAATTTCACATATTATATTCCCCGTTGAAAACTTCAACTAGTTTGTCATCAATCACCAAAAGGGGGGAGATTGTAAATGCATCTAGTGCCCCCCCTAGTTGGTTTTGGAGTATTGACGACAAACCTAGTAGAGGGACTAATGTGTTTGTGAGAATTGCAGGATAACACAGGTAGAAGTCCCTCATTGATTCGGTTTTCCTACCAGAGATAACCCCTAAAAATGTAAGAAGACATTGATGTCAAAGGTGGTATATGAAGATATTCTCATTGAAGACTATGACAAGAGAAGACATCGCATGAAGCCTATGGAGCTCGAAGACTTAGATCTTTTGTAGTTTTGTTTCTTCTTTGTTGAGTCATAGGAACCACCGTATTGTTAAGTGGGGTCCAAGTGAACCAGTCAGAATGACTGAAGTGATGCTTAACCAAAACCTATGTCTTCGAGTGAAGACTATGAGAGGGAAACTTGTCCAGAGTCGGACAAGTCAGCTTTGCTTGTAGCCCAAGTAAAGCTGTCGCGTGAGTTTGAAATCTGACCGTTGGAACACATGTCAGTTCCTTAGTGACCCAGGGTCATTTCGGACAAATCAGGTTGCGTTGCCTAGTGGCTATAAATAGCCCACCCCCTACAACCATAAACGGTTGGCTGCTCAGAGTTAGAGTACGGCTTTTGTCGTTTGAGAGCAACCCACCTCGAAGCCTTTGAGAGAGAATTCCTTGCGAGGATAAAGCCCTAACCACCCAGAGCCAAAGAGTGTTAGGCATCACTTAAGTCTTCTCGTATGTGTGATCTGAAGACTTATTACACTTGAGGACTATGAATCCTCCAGCCGGTTAGGCGTCGCGTTCTAAGCATCCAAGAGACATTGTGGATCGCCGGTGAACGAAGTCTGTGAAGGTTTGGGAGTCTACCTTGAAGACTTACCAGAGTGATTGGGCGAGGTCCGTGTGACCTTAGCTCAAGGGGAATACGGTGAGGACTGGGTGTCCTGAGCTGCGTGTTCAAGACTGGGTGTCCGGGACTGTGTGTCCTCAGGTTTAAATACCTAGCCGCCCTAACCAGACGTACAGTTGTCACAGCAACTGGAACTGGTCCAACAAATCATTGTCTTCAACGAGTCACTGGTTTCATCCTTCCCTTCCTTTACTTACTGTTGGTCCTTGTGAAGTCATCGTATGATTGCACTATCTTTTGTCTTCACTGAGTGACTGCGTGTTCTGTTTGGCTTCATAATATCTTCCTACCTGATCCTCACTACATTGCTGCTATTAGTCATTGTGCTTTCACTTCACTGAATACTTGACTATGGTTTGCCTAGTGTAGTCTACCTTCCGCTGCATGGTAATAGGTTTAATTCTATCATTTGTCTTCGAAACTTCCACGTTTTGAAGACTTTCATAAAAATCGCCTATTCACCCCCCCTCTAGTCGATATAACGCACTTTCAGTTCTGAATAAACCGGGCCTTTAACTCTGACCATGAACCAATGGAATTAGGCGGCAACCCCTTTAACCAAGTGCGGGCTGTCCCATCCAACATCATGATGAAGTACTTGGCCATTGCAGCGTCACTGACCTCCAGTAGTTACATGGCCATCTCGTAACTTTCAATCCATGCCCCGGGCTGTAAATCGGCCATGTAATTAGGCACCTTTCGAGGTGCCTTGAAATCCTTAGGCAAACGCTCGTAACGCAGAGCCGGTACCAAGCAAGGGACACCTCCAGTCCTCGTGGTCACGCCCGCCTCAATAGAAGTCGTCGGATAAACCGGAAAAGACTGGTAAGCCGCCCGCTGAGCTGCCTGCTCAGCCTCTTGGCGTATCCTGTCTTGGTCAACCAAGTTAGGAGCTTCATCACGCACTGGGTCATGCCCGCACGACTGGTCACGGCGCCGGGCGTTGCTTGAAACGGCTACTGAATCTATGTGCCTGCTATAACTCGGGCTCTGTCTTGGGTGAGGGGTCGAATGAACCCTGTCTCGACTATAAGAATACGCCTCATGATGCGCCAGAGCCGTCTAAAGAACTTCTCTGACCCTTCGGGTTTCAATCATCGTCGGAGAGTCGCCCTCCACGGGGAGAGCCACCAATCGCGTCGCAGCAGCGATCATGTTCTCCAAAGGGTTAGAATAATGACCCGGTGGTGTTGGTACATAATGAGGTGGAGCAGTATGAAGGAAATATGCCCTAGAGGCAATAATAAAGTTATTATTTATTTCCTTATATCATGATAAATGTTTATTATTCATGCTAGAATTGTATTAACCGGAAACATAATGCATGTGTGAATACATAAACAAACAGAGTGTCACTAGTATGCCTCTACTTGACTAGCTCGTTAATCAAAGATGGTTATGTTTCCTAACCATAGACATGAGTTGTCATTTGATTAACGGGATCACATCATTAGGAGAAAGATGTGATTGACATGATGATACGTCTCCAACATATCTATAATTTTTGATTGCTCCATGCTATATTATCTACTGTTTTGGACATTATTGGACTTTATTATCCACTTTTATATTATTTTTGGGACTAACCTATTAACCAAAGGCCCAGCCCAGAATTGTTGTTTTTTGCATGTTTTAGGGTTTCGAAGAAAGGAATATCAAATGGAGTCCAAATGGAATGAAACCTTCGGGAACGTGATTTTCTCACCGAATACAACTCGGGAGACTTGGACCCTACGTCAAGCCAACTAACAGGAGGCCACGAGGTAGGGGGCGTGCCTGCCCCCCCCTAGGCGCGCCCTCCACCCTCGTGGGCCCCCTGTTGCTCCACCGACGTACTTCTTCCTCCTATATATACCCACGTACCCCCAAACGATCAGAACAGGAGCCAAAACCCTAATTCCACTGCCGTAACTTTCTGTATCCACGAGATCCCATCTTGGGGCCTGTTCCGGAGCTCCGTCGAAGGGGGAATCGATCACGGAGGGCTTCTACATCAACACCATAGCCTCTCCGATGAAGTGTGAGTAGTTTACTTCAGACCTACGGGTCCATAGTTAGTAGCTAGATGGCTTCTTCTCTCTTTTTTGGATCTCAATACAATGTTCTCCCCTCTCTTGTGGAGATCTATTCGATGTAATCTTCTTTTTGCGGTGTGTTTATTGAGACCGATGGATTGTGGGCTTATGATCAAGTCTATCTATGAATAATATTTGAATCTTCTCTGAATTCTTTTATGTATGATTGGTTATCTTTGCAAGTCTCTTCGAATTATCAGTTTGGTTTGGCCTACTAGATTGATCTTTCTTGCAATGGGAGAAGTGCTTAGCTTTGGGTTCAATCTTGCGGTGTCCTTTCCCGGTGATAGTAAGGGCAGCAAGGCACGTATTGTATTGTTGCCATCGAGGATAACAAGATGGGGTTTTCTTCATATTGCATGAGTCTATCCCTCTACATCATGTCTACTTGCCTAAGGCGTTACTCTATTTTTAACTTAATACTCTAGATGCATGCTGGATAGCGGTCGATGAGTGGAGTAATAGTAGTAGATGCAGGCAGGAGTCGGTCTACTTGTGTCGGACGTGATGCCTATATACATGATCATACCTAGATATTCTCATAACTATGCTCAATTCTGTCAATTGCTCAACAGTAATTTGTTCACCCACCGTAGAATACTTATGCTCTCAAGAGAAGCCACTAGTGAAAACTATGGCCCCCGGGTCTATCTTTATCATATTAGTCTCCTACTACTTAGTTATTTACCTGACTATTTACTTTGCCTTTATTTTACTTTGCATCTTTATCATAAAATACCAAAAATATTATCTTATCATATCTATCAGATCTCACTCTCGTAAGTGGCCCTATAGGGATTGACAACCCCTATTTGCGTTGGTTGCGAGGATTTATTTGTTTTGTGCAGGTACGAGGGACTCACGCGTAGCCTCCTACTGGATTGATACCTTGGTTCTCAAAAACTGAGGGAAATACTTACGCTACTTTGCTGCATCATCCCTTCCTCTTCGGGGGAAACCAACGCAGTGGTAAAAGTGGTAGCAAGAAGGATTTCTGGTGCCGTTGCCGGGGAGGTCTACGCAAAACTCAACATACCAAGTACCCATCACATACCCTTATCTCCCGCATGTTTTTTGCTACAGACTGTTCTATTTTTGACAGATTCTGTTTTTCGTATGTTGTTTGCTTATTTTGATGAATCTATGGCTAGTAAAATAGTATATAAACCATAGAGAAGTTGGAATACAGTAGGTATAACACCAATATAAATAAAGAATGAGTTCATTACAGTACCTTGAAGTGGTCTTATGTTTTCTTTCGCTAACGGAACTCATGAGATTTTCTACTTTGAGTTTTGTGTTGTGAAGTTTTCAAGTTTTGGGTAAAGATTTGATGGATTATGGAACAAGGAGTGGCAAGAGACTAAGCTTGGGGATGCCCATGGCACCCCCAAGATAATCTAAGGACACCTAAAATCCAAAGCTTGGGGATGCCCCGGAAGGCATCCCCTCTTTCGTCTACTTCTATCGGTAACTTTACTTGGAGCTATATTTTTATTTACCACATGATATGTGTTTTACTTGGAGCGTCTTGTATTATTTGAGTCTTTGCTTGTTAGTTTACCACAATCATCCTTTCTGTACACACCTTTTGATAGAGCTATACATGATTTGGAATTTGTTAGAATACTCTATGTGCTTCGCTTATATCTTTTGAGTTATATAATTTTGCTCTAGTACTTCACTTATATCTTTTAGAGCACAGTGGTGGATTTGTTTTATAGAAAATATTGATCTCTCATGATTCACTTAGATTATTTTAAGAGTCTTAATAGCATGGTAATTTGCTTTAAATCCTAATATGCTAGGTATTCAAGAATAAAACAATTCTCTTACGAGTGTGTTGAATACTATGATAAGTTTGATACTTGATAATTGTTTTGAGATATGAAGATGGTGATAGTAAAGTCATGCTAGTTCAGTAGTTGTGAATTTGAGAAATACTTGTGTTGAAGCTTGTGATTCCCGTAGCATGCACGTATGGTGAACCGTTATGTGATGAAGTCGGAGCATGATTTATTTTTTGATTGCCTTCCTTATGAGTGGTGGTCGGGGACGAGCGATGGTATTTTCCTACCAATCTATCCCCCTAGGAGCATGCGCGTAATACTTTGCTTTGATGACTTGTAGATTTTTGCAATAAGTACATGAGTTCTTTATGACTAATGTTGAGTCCATGGATTATACACACTCTCACCCTTCCACCTTTGCTAGCCTCTCTAATACTGCGCACCTTTCGTCGGTATCATACACCCACCATATACCTTCCTCAAAATAGCCACAATACCTACCTATTATGGCATTTCCATAGCCATTCCGAGATATATTGCCATGCAACTTTCCTTTTATTATGACACACTCCATCATTGTCATAATTCTTAGCATGACCATGTAGTTGACATTGTATTTGTGGCAATGCCACCATTCATAATTCTTTCATACGTGTCACTCATGAGTCATTGCATATCCCGGTACACCGTCGGAGGCATTCATATAGAGTCATACTTTGTTCTAAGTATCGAGTTTTAATTGTTGAGTTGTAAGAAAAATAAAAGTGTGATGATCATCATTATTAGAGCATTGTCCCAGTGAGGAAAGGATGATGGAGACTATGATTCCCCCACAAGTCGGGATGAGACTCCGGATGAAAAATAAAAAAGAAGAGAAAGAAAAGAGGCCATAAAAAAGAGAAAAGGCCCAAATAAAAAAAGAAAAGAAAAAAATGTGAGAGAAAAAGAGACAAGGGACAATGTTACTATCCTTTTACCACACTTGTGCTTCAAAGTAGCACCATGATCTTCATAGTAGACAGTATCTTATGTTATCACTTTCATATACTAGTGGGAATTTTTCATTACAGAACTTGGCTTGTATATTCCAATGATGGGCTTCCTAAAAATGCCCTAGGTCTTCATGAGCAAGCAAGTTGGATGCACACCAACTTAGTTTCTTTTTGAGCTTTCATATACTTATAGCTCTAGTGCATCCGTTGCATGGCAATCCCTACTCACTCACATAGATATCTATTGATGGGCATCTCCATAGCCTGTTGATACGCCTAGTTTATGTGAGACTATCTTCTCCCTTTTTTTTCTTCTCCACAACCACCACTCTATTTAACCTATAGTGCTATATCCATGGCTCACGCTCATGTATTGCGTGAAGATTGAAAAAGTTTTGAGAATGTCAAAAGTATGAAACAATTTCTTGGCTTGTCATCGGGGTTGTGCATGATTTAAATATTTTGTGTTGTGAAGATAGAGCATAGCCAGACTATATGACTTTGTAGGGATAACTTCCTTTAGCCATGTTATTTTGAGAAGACATAATTGCTTTGTTAGTATGCTTGAAGTATTATCATTTTTATGTCAATATGAACTTTTGTCTTGAATATTTCGGATCTGAATATTCATACCACAATTAAGAAGAATTACATTAAAATTATTCCAAGTAGCACTCCGCATCAAAAATTATGTTTTTACCATTTACCTACTCGAGGACGAGCAAGAATTAAGCTTGGGGATGCTTGATACGTCTCCAACGTATCTATAATTTTTGATTGCTCCATGCTATATTATCTACTGTTTTGGACATTATTGGGCTTTATTATCCACTTTTGTATTATTTTTGGGACTAACCTATTAACCAGAGGCCCAGCCCAGAATTGCTGTTTTTGCCTGTTTTAGGGTTTCGAAGAAAAGGAATATAGAGTCCAAACGGAATGAAACCTTCGGGAACGTGATTTTCTCACCGAATACAACTCAGGAGACTTGTACCCTACATCAAGCCAACTAATAGGAGGCCACGAGGTAGGGGGCGCGCCTGCCCCCCCCCCAGGCGCGCCCTCCACCCTTGTGGGCCCCCTGTTGCTCCACCGACGTACTTCTTCCTCCTATATATACCCACGTACCCCCAAACGATCAGAACAGGAGCCAAAACCCTAATTCCACCGTCGTAACTTTCTGTATCCATGAGATCCCATCTTGGGGCCTGTTCCGGAGCTCCGCCGGAGGGGCATCGATCACGGAGGGCTTCTACATCAACACCATAGCCTCTCCGATGAAGTGTGAGTAGTTTACTTCAGACCTACGGGTCCATAGTTAGTAGCTAGATGGCTTCTTCTCTCTTTTTTGGATCTCAATACAATGTTCTCCCCCTCTCTTGTGGAGATCTATTCGATGTAATCTTCTTTTTGCGTGTGTTTGTTGAGACCGATGAATTGTGGGTTTATGATCAAGTCTATCTATGAATAATATTTAAATCTTCTCTGAATTCTTTTATGTATGATTGGTTGTCTCTGCAAGTCTCTTCGAATTATCAGTTTGGTTTGGCCTACTAGATTGATCTTTCTTGCAATGGGAGAAGTGCTTAGCTTTGGGTTCAATCTTGCGGTGTCCTTTCCCGGTGACAGTAAGGGCAACAAGGCACGTATTGTATTTTTGCCATCGAGGATAACAAGATGGGGTTTTCGTCATATTGCATGAGTCTATCCCTCTACATCATGTCATCTTGCTTAAGGTGTTACTCTGTTTTTAACTTAATACTCTAGATGCATGTTGGATAGCGGTCGATGAGTGGAGTAATAGTAGTAGATGCAGGGAGGAGTCAGTCTACTTGTCTCGAACGTGATGCCTATATACATGAGCATACCTAGATATTCTCATAACAATGCTCAATTATGTCAATTGCTCAACAGTAATTTGTTCACCCACCGTAGAATACTTATGCTCTCGAGAGAAGCCACTAGTGAAACCTATGGCCCCCGAGTCTATCTTTATCATATTAATCTCCTACTACTTAGTTATTTACCTTGCTATTTACTTTGCCTTTATTTTACTTTGCATCTTTATCATAAAAATACCAAAAATATTATCTTATCATATCTATCAGATCTCACTCTCGTAAGTGGCCCTATAGGGATTGACAACCCCTATTTGCGTTGGTTGCGAGGATTTATTTGTTTTGTGCAGGTATGAGGGACTCGCGCGTAGCCTCCTACTGGATTGATACCTTGGTTCTCAAAAACTGAGGGAAATACTTACGCTACTTTGCTGCATCATCCCTTCCTCTTCGGGGAGAACCAACGCAGTGCTAAAAGAGGTAGCACATGACACATTCCGTTAGCTTAGCACTTGATCGTTTAGTTTGTTGCTATTGCTTTCTTCATGACTTATACATGTTCCTATGACTATGAGATTATGCAACTCCCGTTTACCGGAGGAACACTTTGTGTGCTACCAAACGTCACAACGTAAGTGGGTGATTATAAAGGTGCTCTATAGGTGTCTCCAAAGGTACTTGTTGGGTTGGCGTATTTCGAGATTAGCATTTGTCACTCCGATTGTCGTAGAGGTATCTCTGAGCCCACTTGGTAATGCACATAACTTAAGCCTTGCAAGCATTTCAACTAATGAGTTAGATGCGGGATGATGTATTACGGAACGAGTAAAGAGACTTGCCGGTAACGAGATTGAACTAGGTATTGAGATACCGACGATCGAATCTCGGGCAAGTAACATACCGATGACAAAGGGAACAACATATGTTGTTATGCGGTCTGACCAATAAAGATCTTCGTAGAATATGTGGGAACCAATATGAGCATCCAGGTTCCGCTATTGGTTATTTACCGGAGACGTGTCTCGGTCATGTCTACATAGTTCTCGAACCCATAGGGTCCGCACGCTTAAAGTTTCGATGACGATTATATTATGAGTTTATGAGTTTTGATGTACTGAAGGTTGTTTGGAGTTCCGGATGTGATCACGGACATGACGAGGATTCTCGAAATGGTCGATACATGAAGATTGATATATTGGAAGCCTATATTTGGATATCGGAAGTGTTCCGGGTGAAATCGGGATTTTACCGGAGTACCAAGGGGTTACCGGAACCCCCCGGGGGATTAATGGGCCATAGTGGGCCTTAGTGGAGAAGAGGAGAGGCGGCCAGGGCAGGGCTGCACGCCCCCCCCCCCCCCCAAGTCCGAATAGGACAAGGAGAGGGGGGCGGCGCCCCCCCCCCCTTCCTCTCTCCCTCCTCTTTCCCCCTTCTCCTAATCCAACAAGGAAGGGAGGGAGTCCTATGGGAGTAGGACTCCTCCTGGCGTGCCTCCTCCTAGCCGGCCGCACCTCCCCCCTTGCTTTGATCTTTTAGCCGTGTGCGGTGCCCCTCTCCACCATAGTCCACCTCAATAATACTGTAGCAGTGCTTAGGCAAAGCCCTGCGTCGGTAGAACATCATCATCGTCACCACGCCGTCGTGCTGACGGAACTCTCCCTCAACACTCGGCTGGATCGGAGTTTGAGGGATGTCATTGGGCTGAACATGTGTTGAAGTCAGAGGTGCCGTGCATTCGGTACTTGATCGGTCGGATCGTGAAGACGTACGACTACATTAACCGCGTTCTGCTAACGCTTCCGCTTTCGGTCTACGAGGGTACATGGACAACACTGTCCCCTCTCGTTGCTATGCATCACCATGATCTTGCGTGTGCGTAGGAAATTTTTTGAAATTACTACGTTCCCCAACAGTGGCATCCGAGCCTGGTTTTATGCGTAGATGTCATATGCATGAGTGGAACACAAGTGAGTTGTGGGCGATATAAGTCATACTGCTTACCAGCATGTCATACTTTGGTTCGGCGGTATTGTTGGATGAAGCGGCCCGGACCGACATTACGCGTATGCTTATGCGAGACTGGTTCTACCGACGTGCTTTGCACACAAGTGGCTGGCAGGTGTCAGTTTCTCCAACTTTAGTTGAACCGAGTGTGGCTACGCCCGGTCCTTGCGAAGTTTAAAACAGCACCAACTTGACAAACTATCGTTGTGGTTTTGATGCGTAGGTAAGAACGGTTCTTGCTCAGCCCATAGCAGCCACGTAAAAACATGCAACAACAAAGTAGAGGACGTCTAACTTGTTTTTGTAGGGCATGTTGTGATGTGATATGGTCAAAGCATGATGCTAAATTTTATTGTACGAGATGATCATATTTTGTAACCGAGTTATCGACAACATGCAGGAGCCATATGGTTGTCGCTTTATTGTATGCAATGCAATCGCCCTGTAATGCTTTACTTTATCACTAAGCGGTAGCGATAGTCGTGGAAGCACAAGATTGGCGAGACGACGACGATGCTATGTTGGAGATCAAAGTGTCGCGCCGGTGACGATGGTGATCATAACGGTGCTTCGAAGATGGAGATCACAAGCACAAGATGATGATGGCCATATCATATCACTTATATTGATTGCATGTGATGTTTATCTTTTATGCATCTTATCTTGCTTTGATTGACGGTAGCATTATAAGATGATCTCTCACTAAATTTCAAGATAAAAGTGTTCTCCTTGAGTATGCACCGTTGCCAAAGTTCGTTGTGCCCAGACACCACGTGATGATCGGGTGTGATAAGCTCTACGTCCATCTACAACGGGTGCAAGCCAGTTTTGCACACGCAAGATACTCAAGTTAAACTTGACGAGCCTAGCATATGCAGATATGGCCTCGGAACATGGAGACCGAAAGGTCGAGCGTGAATCATATAATAGATATGATCAACATACTGATGTTCACCATTGAAAGTTACTCCATTTCACGTGATGATCGGTTATGGTTTAGTTGATATGGATCACGTGATCACTTAGAGGATTAGAGAGATGTCTATCTAAGTGGGAGTTCTTAAGTAATATGATTAATTGAACTTAAATTTATCATGAACTTAGTACCTGATAGTACCTTGCTTGTCTATGTTGTTTGTAGATAGATGGCCCGTGCTGTTGTTCTGTTGAATTTTAATGCGTTCCTTGAGAAAGCAAAGTTGAAAGATGATGGTAGCAATTACACGGACTGGGTCCGTAACTTGAGGATTATCCTCATTACTGCACAGAAAAGTTATGTCCTAGAAGCACCGCTAGGTGTACCACCTGCGCCAGCAACTGCAGACATTGTGAATGCCTGGCAGTCGCGTGTTGATGACTACTCAATAGTTCAGTGTGCCATGCTTTATGGCTTAGAACCGGGACTCCAACGACGTTTCGAACGCCATGGAGCATATGAGATGTTCCAGGAGTTGAAGTTAATATTTCAAAAGAATGCCCGGATTGAGAGATATGAAGCCTCCAATAAGTTCTACAGCTGCAAGATGGAGGAGAATAGTTCTGTCAGTGAGCATATACTCAAGATGTCTGGGTACTGCAATCACTTGATTCAACTAGGAGTTAATCTTCCGGATGATAGCGTCATTGACATAATTCTTCAATCACTGCCACCAAGCTACAAAAGCTTCGTGATGAACTATAACATGCAAGGGATGGATAAGACGATTCCCGAGCTCTTCGCAATGCTAAAGGCTGCGGAGGTAGAAATCAAGAAGGAGCATCAAGTGTTGATGGTCAATAAGACCACTAGTTTCAAGAAAAAGGGCAAAGGGAAGAAGAAGGGGAACTTCAAGAAGAACAGCAAACAAATTGCTGCTCAAGAGAAGAAACCCAAGTCTGGACCTAAGCCTGAGACTGAATGCTTCTACTGCAAGCAGACTGGTCACTGGAAGTGGAACTGCCCCAAGTATTTGGCAGATAAGAAGGATGGCAAGGTGAACAAAGGTATATGTGATGTACATATTATTGATGTGTACCTTACCAGAGCTCGCAGTAGCACCTGGGTATATTGCTAATATTTGCAACTCAAAACAGGGACTACGGATTAAGCGAACACTGGCCAAGGACGAGGTGATGATGCGCGTGGGAAACGGTTCCAAAGTCGATGGGATCGCCGTCGGCACGCTACCTCTACATCTACCTTCGGGATTAGTATTAGACCTAAATAATTGTTATTTGGTGCTAGCGTTGAGCATGAACATTATATCTGGATCTTGTTTGATGCGAGAAGGTTATTCATTTAAATCAGAGAATAATGGTTGTTCTATTTATATGAGTAATATCTTTTATGGGCATGCACCCTTGAAGAGTGGTCTATTTTTGATGAATCTCGATAGTAGTGATACACATATTGATAATGTTGAAGCCAAAAGATGCAGAGTTGATAATGATAGTGCAACTTATTTGTGGTAGTGCCGTTTAGGTCATATCGGTGTAAAGCGCATGAAGAAACTCCATACTGATGGACTTTTGGAACCACTTGATTATGAATCACTTGGTACTTGCGAACCGTGCCTCATGGGCAAGATGACTAAAACGCTGTTCTCCGGAACTATGGAGCGAGCAACTGATTTATTGGAGATCATACATACTGATGTATGTGGACCAATGAATATTGAGGCTCGCGGCGGGTATTGTTATTTTCTCACCTTCACAGATGATTTAAGCAGATATGGGTATATCTACTTAATGAAACATAAGTCTGAAACATTTGAAAAGTTCAAAGAATTTCAGAGTGAAGTTGAAAATCATCGTAACAAGAAAATAAAGTTTCTACGATCTGATCATGGAGGAGAATATTTGAGTTACGAGTTTGGTCTACATTTGAAACAATGCAGAATAGTTTCGCAACTCACGCCACCCGGAACACCACAGCGTAATGGTGTGTCCGAATGTTGTAATCGTACTTTACTAGACATGGTGCGATCTATGATGTCTCTTACTGATTTACCGCTATCATTTTAGGGTTATGCTTTAGAGACGGCCGCATTCACGTTAAATAGGGCAGCATCAAAATCCATTGAGATGACACCTTATGAAATGTGGTTTGGCAAGAAACCAAAGTTGTCGTTTCTTCAAGTTTGGGGCTGCGATGCTTATGTGAAAAAGCTTCAACCTGATAAGCTCGAACCCAAATCGGAGATATGTGTCTTCATAGGATACCCAAAGGAGACTGTTGGGTACACCTTCTATCACAGATCCGAAGGCAAGACATTCGTTGCTAAGAATGGATCCTTTCTAGAGAAGGAGTTTCTCTCGAAAGAAGTGAGTGGGAGGAAAGTAGAACTTGATGAGGTAACCATACCTGCTCCCTTATTGGAAAGTAGTTCATCACAGAAACCAGTTCCTGCGATGTCTATACCAATTAGTGAGGAAATTAATGATGATGATCATGGAACTTCAGATCAAGTTGTTACTGTACCTCGTAGGTCAACCAGAGTAAGATCCGCACCAGAGTGGTACGGTAATCCTGTTCTGGAGGTTATCTTACTAGACCATGACGAACCTACGAACTATGAAGAAGCGATGGTGAGCCCAGATTCCGCAAAATGGCTTGAGGCCATGAAATCTGAGATGGGATCCATGTATGAGAACAAAGTGTGGACTTTGGTTGACTTGCCCGTTGATCGGCATGCCGTCGAGAATAAATGGATCTTCAAGAAGAAGATAGACGATGACGGTAATGTTACTGTCTACAAAGCTCGACTTGTTGCAAAAGGTTTTCGACAAGTTCAAGGAGTTGACTACGATGAGACCTTCTCACCCGTAGCGATGCTTAAGTCTATCCGAATCATGTTAGCAATTGCCGCATTTTATGATTATGAAATTTTGGCAAATGGATGTAAAAACTGCATTCCTAATGGATTTCTGGAAGACGAGTTGTATATGATGCAACCTGAAGGTTTTATCGATCCAAAGGGAACTAACAAAGTGTGCAAGCTCCAGCGATCCATTTATGGACTGGTGCAAGCCTCTGGGAGTTGGAATAAACGCTTTGATAGTGTGATCAAAGCATTTGGTTTTATACAGACTTTTGGAGAAGCCTGTATTTACAAGAAAGTGAGTGGGAGCTCCGTAGCATTTCTGATATTATATGTAGATGACATATTGTTGATCGGAAATGATACTGAATTTCCGAATAACATAAAAGGATACTTGAATAAGAATTTTTCAATGGAAGACCTCGGTGAAGCTGCTTATATATTGGGCATCAAGATCTATAGAGATAGATCAAGACGCTTTATTGGACTTTCACAAAGCACATACCTTGATAAAGTTTTGAAGAAGTTCAAAATGGATCAAGCAATGAAAGGGTTCTTGCCTGTATTACAAGGTGTGAAGTTGAGTCAGACTCAATGCCCGACCACTGCAGAAGATAGAGAGAAAATGGAAGGTGTTCCCTATGCTTCAGCCATAGGCTCTATCATGTATGCAATGCTGTGTACCAGACCTGATGTGTGCCTTGCTATAAGTTTAGCAGGGAGGTACCAAAGTAATCCAGGAGTGGATCACTCGACAACGGTCAAGAACATCCTGAAATACCTGAAAAGGACTAAGGATATGTTTCTCGTTTATGGAGATGACAAAGAGCTCATTGTAAATGGTTACGTTGATGCAAGCTTTGACACTGATCCGGACGATTCTAAATTGCAAACCGGATACGTGTTTACATTGAATGGTGGAGTTGTCTGTTGGTGCAGTTCTAAACAAAGCATCATGGCGGGATCAACGTGTGAAGCGGAGTACATAGTTGCTTCGGAAGCAGCAAATGAAGGAGTCTGGATGAAGGAGTTCATATCTGATCTAGGTGTCATACCTAGTGCATCAGGTCCAATGAAAATCTTTTGTAACAATACTGGAGCAATTGCCTTGGCAAAGGAATCCAGATTTCACAAAAGAACCAAGCACATCAAGAGACGCTTCAATTCCATCCGGGATCTAGTCTAGGTGGGAGACATAGAAATTTGCAAGATACATATGGATCTGAATGTTGCAGACCCGTTGACTAAGCCTCTTCCACGAGCAAAACATGATCAGCACCAAGACTCCATGGGTGTTAGAATCATTACTGTGTAATCTAGATTATTGACTCTAGTGCAAGTGAGAGACTGAAGGGAATATGCCCTAGAGGCAATAATAAAGTTATTATTTATTTCCTTATATCATGATAAATGTTTATTATTCATGCTAGAATTGTATTAACCGAAAACATAATACATGTGTGAATACATAAACAAACGGAGTGTCACTAGTATGCCTCTACTTGACTAGCTCGTTAATCAAAGATGGTTATGTTTCCTAACCATAGACATGAGTTGTCATTTGATTAACGGGATCACATCATTAGGAGAATGATGTGATTGACATGACACATTCTGTTAGCTTAGCACTTGATCGTTTAGTTTGTTGCTATTGCTTTCTTCATGACTTATACATGTTCCTATGACTATGAGATTATGCAACTCCTGTTTACCAGAGGAACACTTTGTGTGCTACCAAATGTCACAACGTAACTGGGTGATTATAAAGGTGCTGTACAGGTGTCTCCAAAGGTACTTGTTGGGTTGGCGTATTTCGAGATTAGTATTTGTCACTCCGATTGTCGGAGAGGTATCTCTGGGCCCACTCGGTAATGCACATCACTTAAGCCTTGCAAGCATTGCAACTAATGAGTTAGATGTGGGATGATGTATTACGGAACGAGTAAAGAGACTTTCCAGTAACGAGATTGAACTAGGTATTGAGATACCGACGATCGAATCTCGGGCAAGTAACATACCGATGACAAAGGGAACAACGTATGTTGTTATGCGGTCTGACCGATAAAGATCTTCGTAGAATATGTGGGAGCCAATATGAGCATCCAGGTTCCGCTGTTGGTTATTGACCGGAGACGTTTCTCGGTCATGTCTACATAGTTCTCGAACCCGTAGGGTCCGCACGCTTAAAGTTTCGATGACAGTTATATTATGAGTTTTGATATACCGAAGGTTGTTCGGGGTTCCGGATGTGATCACGGACATGAAGAGGATTCTCGAAATGGTCGAGACATGAAGATTGATATATTGGAAGCCTATATTTGGATATCGGAAGTGTTCCGGGTGAAATCGGGATTTTACCGGAGTACCGAGGGGTTATCGGAACCCCCCGGGGGATTAATGGGCCATAGTGGGCCTTAGTGGAGAAGAGGAGAGGCAGCTAGGGAGGGGCCGCGCGCCCCTCCCCTAGTACGAATAGGACAAGTAGAGGAGCGGCGCCCCCCCTTTCCTTCCTCTCTCCCTCCTCTTTCCCCCTTTCTCCTAATCCAACAAGGAAGGGAGGGAGTCCTACTCCCGGTGGGAGTAGGACTCCTCCTGGCGCGCCTCCTCCTGGCCGGCCGCACCTCCTCCCTTGCTCCTTTATATACGGGGGCAGGAGGCACCCCAGAGACACAACAATTGATTTGATCTTTTACCGTGTGTGGTGCCCCCCTCCACCATAGGCCACCTCGATAATACTGTAGCAGTGCGTCGGTAGAACATCATCATCGTCACCACGCCGTCGTGCTGATGAAACTCTCCCCCAACACTCGGCTGGATCGGAGTTCGAGGGACATCATCGGGCTGAACGTGTGCTGAACTCGGAGGTGTCGTGCGTTCGGTACTTGATCGGTCGGATCGTGAAGACGTACGACTACATCAACTGCGTTGTGCTAATGCTTCCGCTTTCAGTCTACGGGGGTATGTGGACAACACTCTCCCCTCTCGTTGCTATGCATCACCATGATCTTGCGTGTGCGTAGGAATTTTTTTTGAAATTACTACGTTCCCCAACACAGTATTCATACGAGGAGGTTCCGTCACCCGTGGTTGAACCGGCGTCCTAGCCCCGGGCGTTGCAACCCGGTTTACCTCCGGCGGGTTACTGGGGCCTGCACCGGGTGTGCGGAAGAGGTTTCTAGGATCATAAGTCAGAGGCAAACGGGATTGAGCCTTCTGGTGCCTTCTCCTCATGACCTCATTTGATGCGTTCAAATCCATCGTAAGCTGGAAAGCCTCTGATTGAAGTTGCTGCCCTCGAGCATCCAAAGCCGCCCGCTCTGTGCCCATCCTGACATCCTCCACTGCTAGGTTTTCCTTGGCTTGTGCTACTTCCTCACGTAACCATGCCACTTCTGCATCATGTTGAGCCTGATCCGCCGGATTAACCACGGCGGTTAACATGGCTATCATCATATCCATGAGTTCCATCAGCACCTGAGCCGGCGGGCATACAGGGCCCCCTGCCCCGGCTGCCGCTGACCCGAAGGTTATCGCTGCCGCAGCCGTAGAGTTTTGAACGGGTTGCGTGCCAGCCATAAAGATCCCCGCTCTGCTCGGTGGCTCAAAGGGGTCCAGAATACTGCTGCCATCGGAACAGCCCCCAAGCCCGTCGTCTTGCAGTAGATACAACGAATCCGTCTCACCCATGGAAGACTCACCATCAGAGTAGATGGCCGTCTCACCGCCAGGCATAGATCCATCTGAAAATTCCCCTCCATGGATACATCCCACGAAGGCACGCTTCATGGCGGGCTGAGCCCGGGCAGGTTTCGCACGCTGAGCCATTTCGACGATGTCGGTGTAGATGTCCGGCTCAGGGCCCGGCTCGCCGATCTGACCGATGAAGACGTGGATTCCGCCGAACGGGACCTGGTACCCGTACTCAATTGAGCCGGTGTCGGGGCCCCAGCCTGCGTCGTCGATGTAGAGCTTGCCCCGACGACTCTTGGTCATCTGGCCCACAGCGTATCTCTTGAGCCCTTTAAAGTTGTCGTTCAAGAACTCAAATCCATCGTGCGCAGGCCCCACGGTGGGTGCCAACTGTCTTGGAATTGTCACGGCAAATGTCCGAATGAAAGTACTTAATCGTGGAGCCATCGCAACTAGGAAGCTTAAAGGGGTTAAAACAGGACAAACGACACGAGGATTTATACTGGTTCGGCCCCTTGCGGTGAAGGTAAAGGCCTAATCCAGTTTGAGGTGGTATTGCTTATGTTTCGATTACTAGGGAGCGAATCCGCTTGACCTAGCTTTCCACCTGATCTTACTTGCCCTCAACCGCCGCCGAGTCGTCCCTTTATATACAGAGGTCGACGCCCAGCGGCTCACAGAGTCCCGGCCGGCTCATAAACAGTGTCCGGCTCGGTCTCTAACTATCCCTGCCGTACAATACAAGTTATGTAAATATGGCGGTTTATCTCTACGGGCCTTGAGTCTCCTTTGGGCCTTGGGCCCTTAACTGAATCGCCATCTTCTAGAGCGGTCTTGGGCTTCATGAATCACCATAGGTATAACCCGGCCCCCCTTGGGCGGGTCATACCTAATAGTTATATCCCCAACAGGCCGCGCCCCCTTCCCCTAGTCCTATTCGAACTCCCCTTGGGGGCGCCACCTCCTGGGTTGCTGCCCTCTCTCTCCTCTAAGGCCCACTAAGGCCCAATACTTCCCCGGGGGGTTCCGGTAACCCCTCCGGCACTCCGATTTTCTCCGAAATCACCCGAAACACTTCCGGTGTCCGAATATAGCCGTCCAATATATCGATCTTTATGTCTCAACCATTTCGAGACTCCTCGTCATGTCCGTGATCATATCCGGGACTCCGAACTACCTTCGGTACATCAAAACACATAAACTCATAATACCGATCGTTACTAATGTTAAGCGTGCGGACCCTACGGGTTCGAGAACTATGTAGACATGACCCAGACTCATCTCCGGTCTATAACCAATAGCGGAACCTGGATGCTCAAATTGGTTCCAACATATTCTACGAAGATCTTTATCGGTCAAACCGCATAACAACATACGTTATTCATTTTCTCATCGGTATGTTACTTGCCCGATATTCGATCGTCGGTATCTCAATACCTAGTTCAATCTCGTTACCGGCAAGTCTCTTTACTCGTTCCGTAGTGCTACATCCCGTAACTAACTCATTAGCTACATTGCTTGCAAGGCTTATTGTGATGTACATTACCAAGAGGGCCCAGAGATACCTCTCCGACAATCGGAGTGACAAATCCTAATCTTTATCCATGCCAACTCAACAAACAACATTGGAGACACCTGTAGAGCACCTTTACAATCACCCAGTTACGTTGTGACGCTTGGTAGCACACAAAGTGTTCCTCCGATATTCGGGAGTTGCATGATCTCGTAGTTATAGGAACATGTATAGCTATGGAGAAAGCAATAGCAACAAACTAAACGATCATCGTGCTAAGCTAACGATGGGTCAAGTCAATCACATCATTCTCTAATGATGTGATCCCGTTAATCAAATGACAACTCATGTCTATGCTTAGGAAACGTAACCATCATTGATTCAACGAGCTAGTCAAGTAGAGTCATACTAGTGACACTTTGTTTGTCTATGTATTCACACATGTACTAAGTTTCCAGTTAATACAATTCTAGCATGAATAATAAACATTTATCATGATATGAGGAAATATAAATAACAACTTTATTATTGCCTCTAGGGCACATTTCCTTCAGTCTCCCACTTAAACTAGAGTCAATAATCTAGATTACATTGTAATGATTCTAACACCCATGGAGTCTTGGTGCTGATCATGTTTTGCTCGTGAGAGAGGCTTAGTGAACGGGACTGCAACATTCAGATCCGTATGTATCTTGCAAATCTCTATGTCTCCCTCCTTAACTTGATCGTGGATGGAATTGAAGTGTCTCTTGATGTGCTTGGTTCTCTTGTGAAATCTGGATTCCTTTGCCAAGGCAATTGCACCAGTATTGTCACAAAAGATTTTGATTGGACCCGATGCACTAGGTATGACACCTAGATCAGATATGAACTCCTTCATCCAGACTCCTTCATTTGCTGCTTCCAAAGCAGCTATGTATTCCGCTTCACACGTAGATCCCGCCACGACGCTCTGCTTGGAACTGCACCAACTAACAGCTCCACCATTTAATAAAAACACGTATCCGGTTTGTGACTTAGAGTCATCCGGATTAGTGTCAAAGCTAGCATCGACGTAACCATTTACGACGAGCTCTTTGTCACCTCCATATACAAGAAACATATCCTTAGTCCTTTTTAGGTATTTCAGGATGTTCTTGACCGTTGTCGAGTGATCCACTCCTGGATTACTTTGGTACCTCCCTGCTAAACTTATAGCAAGGCACACATCAGGTCTGGTACACAGCATTGCATACATGATAGAGCCTATGGCTGAAGCATAGGGAACACCTTCCATTTTCTCTCTATCTTCTGCCGTGGTCGGGCATTGAGTGTGACTCAACTTCACACCTTGTAATACAGGCAAGAACCCTTTCATTGCTTGATCCATTTTGAACTTCTTCAAAACTTTATCAAGGTATGTGCTTTGTGAAAGTCCAATAAAGCGTCTTGATCTATCTCTATAGATCTTGATGCCCAATATATAAGCAGCTTCACCGAGGTCTTCCATTGAAAAATTCTTATTCAAGTATCCTTTTATGTTATTCGGAAATTCAGTATCATTTCCGATCAACAATATGTCATCTACATATAATATCAGAAATGCTATGGAGCTCCCACTCACTTTCTTGTAAATACAGGCTTCTCCAAAAGTCTGTATAAAACCATATGCTTTGATCACACTATCAAAGCGTTTATTCCAACTCCCAGAGGCTTGCACCAGTCCATAAATGGATCGCTGGAGCTTGCACACTTTGTTAGTTCCCTTTGGATCGATAAAACCTTCAGGTTGCATCATATACAACTCGTCTTCCAGAAATCCATTAGGAATGCAGTTTTTACATCCATTTGCCAAAATTTCATAATCATAAAATGCGGCAATTGCTAACATGATTCGGACGGACTTAAGCATCGCTACAGGTGAGAAGGTATCATCGTAGTCAACACCTTGAACTTGTCGAAAACCTTTTGCAACAAGTCGAGCTTTGTAGACAGTAACATTACCGTCAGTGTCAGTCTTCTTCTTGAAGATCCATTTATTCTCTATGGCCTGCCGATCATCGGGCAAGTCAACCAAAGTCCACACTTTGTTCTCATACATGGATCCCATCTCAGATTTCATGGCCTCAAGCCATTTTGCGGAATCTGGGCTCATCATCGCTTCCTCATAGCTCGTAGGTTCGTCATGGTCAAGTAACATGACTTCTAGAACAGGATTACCGTACCACTCTGGTGTGGATCTTACTCTGGTTGACCTGTGAGGTTCGGTAGTAACTTGATCAGAAGTTTCATGATCATCATCATTAGCTTCCTCACTTACTGGTGTAGGAATCATTGAAACTGATTTCAGTGATGAACTACTTTCCAATAAGGGAGAAGGTACAATTACCTCGTCAAGTTCTACTTTCCTCCCACTCACTTCTTTCGAGAGAAACTCCTTCTCTAGAAAGGATCCATTCTTAGCAACGAATATCTTGCCTTCGGATCTGTGATAGAAGGTGTACCCAATAGTCTCCTTTGGGTATCCTATGAAGACACATTTCTCCGATTTAGGTTCGAGCTTATCAGGTTGAAGCTTCTTCACATAAGCATCGCGGCCCCAAACTTTAAGAAACGACAACTTGTGTTTCTTGCCAAACCACAGTTCATAAGGTGTCATCTCGACGGATTTAGATGGTGCCCTATTTAACGTTAATGCAGCTGTCTCTAAAGCATAACCCCAAAATGATAGCGGTAAATCAATGAGAGACATCATAGATCGCACCATATCTAGTAAACTACGATTACGATGTTCGGACACACCATTTCGCTGTGGTGTTCCAGGTGCGTGAATTGTGAAACTATTATGCATTGTTTCAAATGAAGTCCAAACTCATAACTCAAATATTCACCTCCACGTTCAGATCGTAGAAACTTGATTTTCTTGTTACGATGATTTTCCTCTTCACTCTGAAATTCTTTGAACTTTCCAAATGTTTCAGACTTATGTTTCATTAAATAGATATACCCATATCTGCTCAAATCATCTGTGAAGGTGAGAAAATAACGATATCCGCCGCGAGCTTCAATGTTCATTGGACCACATACATCAGTACGTATGATTTCCAATAACTCTGTTGCTCGCTCCATTGTTCCGGAGAACGGAGTTTTAGTCATCTTGCCCATGAGGCATGGTTCGCCAGTACCAAGTGATTCATAATCAAGTGATTCCAGAAGTCCATCCGAATGGAGTTTCTTCATGCGCTTTACACCAATATGACCTAAACGGCAGTGCCACAAATAAGTTGCACTATCATTATCAATTCTGCATCTTTTGGTTTCAATACTATGAACATGTGTATCAGTACTATCAAGAAAAAATAAACCACTCATGAAGGGTGCATGACCATAAAAGATATTACTCATATAAATAGAACAACCATTATTCTCTGATTTAAATGAATAACCATCTCGCATCAAACAAGATCCAGATATAATGTTCATGCTCAACGCTAGCACCAAATAACAATTATTTAGGTCTAAAACTAATCCCGAAGGTAGATGTAGAGGTAGCATGATGACGGCGATCACATCGACTTTGGAACCATTTCCCACGCGCATCGTCACCTCGTCCTTAGCCAATCTTTGCTTAATCCATAGCCCCTGTTTCGAGTTGCAAATGTTAGCAACTGAAGCAGTATCAAATACTCAGGCACTACTGCGAGCATTAGTAAGGTACACATCAATAACATTTATATCAAATATACCTTTCACTTTGCCATCCTTCTTCTCCGCCCAATACTTGGGGCAGTTCCGCTTCTAGTGACCAGTTCCTTTGCAGTAGAAGCACTCAGTCTCAGGCTTAGGTCCAGACTTGGGTTTCTTCACTTGAGCAGCAACTGGCTTGTTGTTCTTCTTGAAGTTCCCCTTCTTCCCTTTACCCTTTTCTTTGAAACTGGTGGTCTTGTTGACCATCAATACTTGATGCTCTTTCTTAATTTCTATCTCTGCAGCCTTTAGCATTGCGAAGAGCTCAGGAATCGTCTTATCCATCCCTTGCATATTATAGATCATCATGAAGCTCTTGTAGCTTTGTGGCAGTGATTGAAGAACTCTGTCAATGACACTATCAACAGGAAGATTAACTCCCAGTTGAGTCAAGTGGTTGTGGTACCCAGACATTCTGAGTATATGTTCACTGACATAACTATTCTCCTCCATCTTGCAGCCGTAGAACTTATTGGAGACTTCATATCTCTCAATCCGGACATTTGCTTGAAATATTACTTCAACTCCTGGAACATCTCATATGCTCCATGACGTTCAAAACATCGTTGAAGTCCCGGTTCTAAGCCGTAAAGCATGGAACACTGAACTATCGAGTAGTCATCAGCTTTGCTCTGCCAGGTGTTCACAACATCTGGCGTTGCTCCTGCAGAGGGTTTGTCACCTAGCGGTGCTTCCAGGACGTAATTCTTCTGTGCAGCAATGAGGATAATCCTCAAGTTACGGACCCAATCCGTGTAGCTGCTACCATCGTCTTTCAATTTAGCTTTCTCTAGGAAAGCATTAAAATTTAATGGAACAACAGCACGGGCCATCTATCTACAACAACATAGACATGCAAAATACTAGTAGGTACTAAGTTCATGATAAATTAAAGTTCAATTACTCAAATTACTTAAGAACTCCCACTTAGATAAACATCTCTCTAATCATCTAAGTGATCACGTGATCCATATCAACTAAACCATGTCCGATCATCATGTTGATCATATCTACTATATGATTCACGCTCGACCTTTCGGTCTCAGTGTTCCGAGGCCATATCTGCATATGCTAGGATCGTCAAGTTTAACTCGAGTATTCCGCGTGTGCAAAACTGGCTTGCACCCGTTGTATGTGAACGTAGAGCTTATCACACCCGATCATCTCGTGGTGTCTCGGCACGATGAACTGTAGCAACTACTCAGGGAGAACACTTATACCTTGAAATTTAGTGAGAGATCATCGTATAATGCTATCGCCGAACTAAGCAA
The DNA here is from genome assembly GCF_003073215.2 of Triticum urartu. Lineage (NCBI taxonomy): Eukaryota > Viridiplantae > Streptophyta > Magnoliopsida > Poales > Poaceae > Triticum > Triticum urartu. The sequence goes on along the minus strand of NC_053023.1, from coordinate 593,780,174 downwards.
AATAAGATGCATAAAGGATAAACATCACATGCAATCAATATAAGTGATATGATATGGCCATCATCATCTTGTGCCTTTGATCTCCATCTCCAAAGCACCGTCAAGATCACCATCATCACCGGCTTGACACCTTGATCTCCATCGAAGCATCGTTGTCGTCTCGCCAACTATTGCTTCTACGACTATCGCTACCACTTAGTGATAAAGTAAAGCAATTACATGGCGATTGCATTTCATACAATAAAGGGACAACCATATGGCTCCTGCCAGTTGCCGATAACTGTGTTACAAAACATGATCATCTCATACAATAAAATTTAGCATCATGTCTTGATGCTACCTCTTGAGCATTGTGTTGGTTTTACCTTGAAGAGGAAAGGGTGATGCAGCAAAGTAGCGTAGGTATTTCCCTCAGTTTTTGAGAACCAAGGTATCAATCCAATAGGGGACCATGCGCGAGTCACCTCATACCTACACAAACAAATAAGAACCTCACAACCAACGCGATAAAGGGGTTGTCAATCCCTTCACATCCACTTGCAAGAGTGAGATCTAATAGAGATAATAATAATAAGATGAATATTTTTGGTATTTTTATGATATAGATTGAAAGTAAAGATTGCAAAATAAAATAGATTGGAAACTTATATGGAGAATAGACCCGGGGGCCATAGGTTTCACTAGTGGCTTCTCTCAAAATAGCATAAGTATTACGGTGGGTGAACAAATTAATGTCGAGCAATTGATAGAAAAGCGAATAATTATGAGAATATCTAGGTATGATCATGTATATAGGCATCACGTCCATGACAAGTAGACCGACTCCTGCCTGCATCTACTACTATTACTCCACACATCGACCGCTATCCAGCATGCATCTAGAGTATTAAGTTCATAAGAACAGAGTAACGCCTTAAGCAAGATGACATGATGTAGAGGGATAAACTCATGCAATATGATATAAACCCCATCTTTTTATCCTCGATGGCAACAATACAATACGTGTCGTTTCCATTTCTGTCACTGGGATCGAGCACCGCAAGACTGAACCCAAAGCTAAGCACTTCTCCCATTGCAAGAAAGATCAATCTATGGTTTATAAACTCTATTACTAGCCATAGATTCATCAAAATAAGCAAACAACACACAAAAAACAAAATCTATCAAAAACAGAACAGTCTGTAGTAATCTGTAACTAACGCAAACTTCTGGAACCTAAAAAAATTCTAAAATAAATTGCTGGAAGTGAGGAATTTATCTATTAATCATCTTCAAAAAGAATTAACTAAATAACACTCTCCAATAAAAAAATGGCAGCAATTCTCGTGAGCGCTAAAGTTTCTGTTTTTTACAGCAAGATCAAAAAGACTTTCCCCAAGTCTTCCCAACGGTTCTACTTGGCACAAACACTAATTAAACACAAAAAACACAACCAAAACAGAGGCTAGATAAATTATTTATTACTAAACAGGAACAAAAGACAAGGAACAAAAATAAAATTTGGTTGCCTCCCAACAAGCGCTATCATTTAACGCCCTTAGCTAGGCATAAAAGCGAGGATAGATCTAGGTATTGTCATGTTTGGTAGGCAATTCTTCAATAAGACACCTATAACTCCTAGGAGTTTATTTCTTCTTATTAATTATCAAACTCCTAGGCACGAAATCGAGAAAATCATTAGTAGCAAAAGGTTCCTTAAGGATAGTGAGAAAGTTGGGGTGAACACTTATGGATTTGAGGTCCGCATTTCCCTTACTAGAAGTTTCACCCTTATTTTTAGGAACATACATCAATTTGGCAATCTTAGCATTAGAAGGAGTATTTTTTACGGAAGAAAAGGCAGACCCTAGGTTGGTAATAATATCCTCAATTTTATCAATTCTAGTGGAATCTTGATCTATCTTTTCATTAACCATAGGTTCCTTTTCTTTAAAAAAATTAAGAGCAACTCCTACCTTAGTTCCGTATTGGGTAATTTGGTTATAGATATTTCTATCCAAATTTTCAATCAACTCTACGGTGGCAAATTAATTTTCAATAATTTCAAGCCGTTGCATCACATGTTCCAAAGTTAAAATAGTTCCATTGACCAAAAGAGGTGGTGGGACAAACAAATCTATCATAGCATTATAAGAATCAAAAGTATGGCTACCCAAGAAATTCCCTCCGGTAATGCTATCAAGAATATATCTATTCCAAGGAGTGATGCCTACATAAAAATTGCGAAGAAGAACGGAAGTAGATTGCTTCCTAGTAGATCTATTTTGTGGATTGCAAATTCTGTACCAAGCATCTTTTAGATTTCCTCCCTCCCTTTGTTTAAAATTAAGAACTTCATTCTCAGGAGACAAAGGAGCAGATAAAGGACTAGCCATAATGATGAAGCAAGCGGAAAAGAGGCGAACTAAAAGAGAGGGCGAAAGGAAAAGAGGGCGAATAAAACAGCAAGGGTGAAGTGGGGGAGAGGAAAACGAGAGGCAAATGGCCAATAACAAATAATGTAATGCGAAGGATAAGAGTTGTGATGGGTACTTGGTATGTCTTGACTTGGCGTAGATCTCCCCGGCAACGGCGCCAGAAATCCTTCTTGGTACCTCTTGAGCACTGCGTTGGTTTTCCCTTGAAGAGGAAAGGGTGATGCAGCAAAGTAGCATAAGTATTTCCCTCGGTTTTTGAGAACCAAGGTATCAATCCAGTAGGAGACCATGCGCGAGTCACCTCGTACCTACACAAACAAATAAAAACCTCGCAACCAATGCGATAAAGGGGTTGTCAATCCCTTCACGACCACTTACAAGAGTGAGATCTGATAGAGATAATAATAATAATAAAATAAATATTTTTGGTATTTTTATGATATAGATTGAAAGTAAAGATTGCAAAATAAAATAGATTGGAAACTTATATGATGGAGAATAGACCCGGGGGCCATAGGTTTCACTAGTGGCTTCTCTCAAAATAGCATAAGTATTACGGTGGGTGAACAAATTACTGTCGAGCAATTGATAGAAAAGCGAATAATTATGAGAATATCTAGGTATGATCATGTATATAGGCATCACATCTGTGATAAGTAGACCGACTCCTGCCTACATCTACTACTATTACTCCACACATCAACCGCTATCCAGCATGCATCTAGAGTATTAAGTTCATAAGAACAGAGTAATGCCTTAAGCAAGATGACATGATGTAGAGGGATAAACTCATGCAATATGATATAAACCCCATCTTTTTGTCCTCGATGGCAACAATACAATATGTGCCTTGCTGCCCCTACTGTCACTGGGAAAGGACACCGCAAGATTGAACGCAAAGCTAAGCACTTCTCCCATTGCAAGAAAGATCAATCTAGTGGGCCAAACCAAACTGATAATTCGAAGAGACTTGCAAAGATAAACCAATCATACATAAAAGAATTCAGAGAAGATTCAAATATTGTTCATAGATAAACTTGATCATAAACCCACAATTCATCGGATCTCGACAAACACACCGCAAAAGAAGATTACATCGAATAGATCTCCAAGAGAATCAAGGAGAACTTTGTATTGATATCCAAAGAGAGAGAAGAAGCATCTAGCTACTAGCTATGGACCCGAAGGTCTGAGGTAAACTACTCACACATCATCGGAGGGGCCATGGAGTTGATGTAGAGGCCCTCCGTGATCAATGCCCCCTCCGGCGGAGCTCCGGAAAAGGCCCCAAGATGGGATCTCTTGGGTATAGAATGTTGCGGCGGTGGAAATAGGGTTTCGTGGTGCTCCTGGATGTTTGCAGGGTATATGGATACATATAGGAGGAAGAAGTAGGTCGGTGGAGCAACGAGGGGCCCACGAGGGTGGTGGGCGTGCACAGGGGGGTAGGCGCGCCCCCTGCCTCGTGGCCTCGTCGATTGTTTCTTGACGTCCACTCCAAGTCCCCTGGATCATGTTTGTTCCAAAAATCACGCTTCCGAAGGTTTCATTCCATTTGGACTCCGTTTGATATTCCTTTTTTGAGAAACACTGAAATAGGCAAAAAAAACAGCAATTTTGGTTGGGCCTCCGGTTAATAGGTTAGTCCCAAAAATAATATAAAAGTGTAAAATAAAGCCCGTTATCATCCAAAACAGATAATATAATAGCATGGAACAATCAAAATTATAGATATGTTGGAGACTTATCACTTGACCATATCACATCACAACATGCCCTGCAAAAACAAGTTAGACGTCATCTACTTTGTTGTTGCAAGTTTTACGTGGCTGCTACGGGCTAAGCAAGAACCGTTCTTACCTACGCAAAAAACCACAACGCGGTATAGTGATTGCTTTTTGATCTTCAGAAAGAACCATGTTCATTGAATCCGATTCAACTAAAGTTGGAGAAACTGACACCAACCAGCCACCTGTGTGCGAAGCACGTCGGTAGAACCAGTCTCGCGTAAGCATACGCGTAATGTCGGTCTGGGCCGCTTCATCCAACAATACCGCCGAATCAAGAATCAACTAGTGACGGCAAGCAATATGTATATACCCACGCCCACAACTCCTTTGTGTTCTACTCGTGCATATAACATCTACGCATAAACCTGGCTCGGATGCCACTGTTGGGGAACGCAATAATTTCAAAAAAATTCCTACGCACACACAAGATCATGGTGATGCATAGCAACAAGAGAGGAGAGTATCATCTACGTACCCTCGTAGACCGTAAGCGGAAGCGTTATGACAACGCGGTTGATGTAGTCGTACGTCTTCACGATCGACCAATCCCAGCACCGAAGGTACGGCACGTCCGCGATCTGCACACGTTTGGCTCGGTGACTTCCCGCGAACTCACGATCCAGTAGAGCTTCGAGGGAGAGCTTCGTCAGCACGATGGCGTGATGACAGTGATGATGTTGCTACCGGAACAGGGCTTCGCCTAAGCACCGCTACGATATGACTGAGGTGAATTATGGTGGAGGGGGCACCGCACACGGCTTGGAACAATCAACTTGTGTGTCCTAGGGTACCCCCCTGCCCCCGTATATAAAGGAGCAAGGGGGAGGCCGGCCGGCCCTAGTGGCGCCCAAGGAGAGGTGGAATCCTCCTCCTAGTAGGAGTAGGATTCATCCTTTCCTAGTCCTACTAGGAAGGAGGAAGGGGGAAGGAAAGAGAGGGAGAGGGAAAGAGGGGCCGCGCCCCCTTCCCCTAGTCCTATTCGGACTCCCCTTGGAGGGGGGGGCACCTCCTGGGATGCTACCCTCTCTCTCCCTTAAGTCCCAATACTTCTCCGGGGGGTTCCGATAACCCCTTCGGCACTCCGGTTTTTTCCAAAATCACCCGGAACACTTCCGGTGTCCGAATATAGCCGTCCAATATATCGATATTTATGTCTCGGCCATTTCGAGACTCCTCGTCATGTCCGTGATCATATCTGGGACTCCGAACTACCTTCGGTACATCAAAACACATAAACTCATAATACCGATCATCACCGAACGTTAAGCGTGCGGACCCTACGGGTTCGAGAACTATGTAGACATGACCGAGACTCATCTCCAGTCAAATAACCAATAGCGGAACCTGGATGCTCATATTGGTTCCTACATATTCTATGAAGATCTTTATCGGTCAAACCGCATAACAACATACGTTGTTCCTTTTGTCATCGGTATGTTACTTACCCGAGATTTGATCGTCGGTATCTCAATACCTAGTTCAATCTCGTTACCGGCAAGTCTCTTTACTCGTCTCGTAATGCTACATCCCGTAACTAACTCATTAGCTACATTACTTGCAAGGCTTATTGTGATGTACATTATCGAGAGGGCCCATAGATACCTCTCCGACAATCGGAGTGACAAATCCTAATCTCGGTCTATGCCAACTCAACAAACAACATTGGAGACACATGTAGAGCACCTTTATAATCACCCAGTTACATTGTGACGTTTGATAACACACAAAGTGTTCCTCCGGTATTCAGGAGTTGCATGATCTCATAGTCATAGGAACATGTATATTTATGGAGAAAGCAATAGCAACAAACTAAACGATCATCGTGCTAAGCTAACGGATGGGTCAAGTCAATCACATCATTCTCTAATGATGTGATCCTGTTAATCAAATGACAACTCATGTCTATGGTTATGAAACGTAACCATCATTGATTCAACGAGCTAGGCATACTAGTGACACTCTGTTTGTCTATGTATTCACACATGTACTAAGTTTCCGGTTAATACAATTCTAGCATGAATAATAAACATTTATCATGATATAAGGAAATATAAATAACAACTTTATTATTGCCCCTAGGGCATATTTCCTTCAATAAGTTCCCACTGATGGTTACCTGGTGCCAACTCATTCAGGCTGTGCAAGATCTGTGCATCGGTCAAGTCACCCTTGGTAACTTTCACCACCCCCGTGGTTGCACTCTAAGGCACATCAGGTATCTCCGCAGCACTAGGAGACCCGAAAAACATCAACTCAGCGCAGCACACACCATAGATCGTAACACCCGGCATGGGCTCACGCAAAAGCGGGCACTCTCCCGACGCATGCACCGGTTTGGAACAAGTATCACAAAGCCCAACAGTGCATTCAGCAATGAAGTGTCCATGTTCACCACAGTGATAACAAAGCATTTTCTCTTTCTTGCGGGCCCATTTGCTCACTTTCTCACCACCCGGCTTGTCAAGCGCTCCAACAGAGCCTGCAACCGCCGTCTCGTTCGCGGGCTCCGCCGTAGTAGCCAAAGCTGACACCGCAGCCAAGACCTGGCCAGACAAAGCGGGCGTCTGCTGACCAACCACCTCCAAAGACATCGTCGGCTCAGCGACGTCAGTGATGGTAGTGGCAGGCGGTGGAGGATGACGGTAACGGTTCTTGCCAGCGCGGCCGTTCCGAGATCCTCTAAAACCACCTCTCTGTCTGTAGTCCGGGTCGGATGCTCCCTCAACAAAACCACCCGGAGGACCGAGAAACGGATGCTCCGCCGTTCCATCGCTCTGCCAGGCATAACCGCGCCCTCCGCCCGAGGAAGACGAGCCGCGATGTTGACCTTCACCGTACACATCATAGCCGTCATCCCCCCATTGACCTCGGTGATGTCCGCGATCATCGGGGGCTTTGCCACGAAAAGCGGAAAACGATGCCCCGAGCCGCCGCCGCCGCCGCCACGGCGCGCCGGCGGTCCATGACGATCAGCGGTCGGCTGGTGCCCCCCGGCAGCCCCGTGCACCGGCTCCAACCGAGTTGCATGCGACTGCGCAACCACATGAGGTGGCAGAGCACGCGCAGGGGCCAGCGCTGGCGGAGCTCCTCCCGCTCGGAGCTACTGGGTCGAAGTCCCCGAACAGGGAGGAGGCTACTGCTGTTGTTGCTGGGTCAGCGGCCGAGGCGCCGCCGCCACCGCCCCAGGCACCACCGGCTTAGGCCCCGGCGGTCGAGCCCCACCGCGGCCCGCCATGCACGCCGCTAGCGGGGGTATGCGCGCCGCTCGTCCCGTCGAGCACGAGGGGAAACCGGGAACAGCACACCGACGAACCCTAAGCGATGGCCGAGGAATACGACTCAGGTTCTCGCTCGTGCATGCAGGCTCTACGTCGCGGGGAATAGGCACCGGTTTTGCCTGGGCCACAAACCCAGCTAGTCCCGGCCCATCCTCGGAACGCTCACACTGGGCCGACGGCCCACACTCAGCCACCGCTAGTCCCTCGTGGCCCAGCAAGCAATTCAAACGCTCGATCCGTGTTGCCCGGATCACGCCTGCTTGGTCGACCACCGGCGCCTGTGCCGTCGGCGGCCGCCGTTTCTTCTTCCTCATCACAACCTTCCACGAATCTTCCGTAAAAAATCTGACAAAATCGGTTTCGGTAGACTGGCCTTAGGTAGTGGCCCCTTCCAAGGCCGGATCGCCGTGGCTGCCGTCCGTCGATGAACAATGCGTCGGACGATCTCGATCTTGTCTTCCGCCCGCAGACCTAGCCTCGACGGATCGTCGGAAGGAATTGCCTGATCCACAAGCAGAGCCACCTCGTCCTCGGAATACCCCCATCCTAAGGGCTTCGCAAATCGCGTCGGAAGAAGTGCGGCGGCACACCCGCCGGCCCGCCGCCCAAGTCACCATCGTCATCGTCGGAGTCGCCGGCGCCTTCCTCGGCCAAGGCCCAGAACCGGGCGCCCACGTGCTTCCTCCCGCCGGTAGGGGCGGCGGCGGTGATCCCCGGCAACGGCCCCGATGCCGCCCCATGCGTCGGCCCCCGAGACATCACGTCGTTGTATAAATTCGAATGCATCATCTACCCAATTATGCGACCGATTTTGTTGACGGTACTTGTTCGTCTAGTACTGAACAATACTGCCCATTTAATAAACTGTTTTTCAGTTATCCCAAATTGATGTAATTCACAACAAGTTTGTTCCCGCCTGATGAAATCAACATGATAGCCATATAGCCTTATAGGTGCAAACGGAATGGATTCAACCAGAGCAGCGGGAGAAAACAACATCAGCACCAGGATGAGACCAAAAAGCGACTGCTTTAATGTCAACAGTAGTAACAAATGTGACTTTCTTAACTACACATAAGAATGTTGCTTGTCAAGCATCAAAGATGTACACAACCGAGCACCTGTCCTGGGAGCAATGTGTATATACAGAGACGGCAGACTTTACACACGAGGCACACTACACACTTGGGAGGGATGAAAGAAACAAGGAAGGAAGCAAGCAAGCACGGATCAACACTTCATTCACTCTTGCTCCATTTGTGAAACAGGAACGTTTTTGCTTCAGGCCCCGAAGCATCCCATGACTTTCTTGGGAGAGTTGCCGGTGGCGCGGTACTTGGCGGCCATCTCCTCGGCCTTGAGGAGTTCCTCCCCTTTCTTTGCCTCGACCATCGCTCTCTTCTCTTCAGCCTCCTTGTGAATCATTGCCGCCTTGTTCTTCATCTTCTCGGCGTATTCCGCCTTCTTCTTTTCCAATTGCTCCTGAATGTGTGCACAGTTACAAGATTTAGTTTGCGGGATGGCATACCAAGAGAGAGCGCAATGTTCAGAATTGCAGATGGATATTCACAACTGTACAGTAATGGGTTTCATCCTTTGATGTAATAATATGCAAAGAATGGTAACGACGAAAGTACCTCAATCTTCTTCAGTTGAGCTTCTATGTTTGCTTTCTTGGTGTTCTCCCATGAGAGAATAGCGGATACCTTTTTAGTAGCCCTGTGACATTGATGCGAAAATTTTATATTAATGAATGTATTCAACAACATAAACAACATAGTTTACTTATAAGTATACAACTTCTTCATTTTCTTCAAAATGACATAGCTTCTTTCATGATATCTGTTGGTAGTTGCGCTGTAGGTGTTCTTATTATTGTTTGAATTAGACGGGTTGACATATCCTCAGTATCTAGGAGTAAGACTAGACATATTACTAAGATGAAGCTTTATATAGGTTCTGTTTCCTAGTTGAAACCATTAAAGTGGCTAAAGGGCCCCTTTGAGATATGTACATGCACATCCAAAATAACAGATTAGTGATAAATCTACCATACAATTAAAAAAGCATACTAGCTAATTTATGAATGGATGAATATGAATAGGAGTAATATACTTGTTCTCAGCCTTTGTCTTCTCATTCTCCTCCCATGCTTTAATTAAAGAGTTCCTCTTCTCACTTTCCACCCTTGCAAGAGCGAGGTCTGCATAGCGAGTTTTCAGGTAGTTTGTTAGCATAGTTGTACTCTATGATAAGAGGAGAAGTCAAATTATTCAGTAATTACCTCTGTCATTTGAGCCGCCGTGTGCAGCCTTCTCGTCTGTGGGTTTCTCAGCAACAGGTTCATCTGCAACCTCTGGTAAGCAGAAAATGTAGAAGTATCTTATGAGCCAGAGTTGATGCGTTATTATTTGATATGCGAGTAATTAAGCAGCAAGAAGCTAGCATATGTCTGTACAATGTTAACTGATTTTTAATACCCACTCGTGTCGCGAGCATTACGTAATCCATACTTGAGAAGTTAACTTCCATCGCATCCATCGCTACTAAGATCTTATATGATGATGACTTGTATAGGACTTACCTTATTATCTGAACTTGTCCATCCACAAACGCAAACAGAGTAGGATAGAAAGCTACTTACAGTCCTTCTGGATAAAGGAATGGCTAACAATGTCATCATACACTAAACTTTCCGCATCCAATGCACAGTTTTATGAATATCCTTGACTCACACTCCAGCATGGTCATAATTCTGAGGACTACTAGGTGCAAACTTACTAGTCTCTACTCTTATAAAAAACAGAGTTGGTGATGATGGTGTGCCTGCCATCCTACAATATAGGCCGTCCGATTTATATCTGACGGATAGGAAGGAAACTATGGCAATTTTACAAAAAGATACCCACACCCCTATCCACATTTGCAAATAAGGCTTTTCCTCGTTCATCCTTTTCTCTCACAAGATAAACTACTCATACAAATGCATCTTGATGTTCCGTGCAGCGCACGGGCATCTTGCTAGTATGGTTAAAAGCTTGTCGCTAATTAGCCCTGCAGTTTCTTCCAATTTTGCTATTTACTCGCATTGTGTTTGGTTTTTTCGAGGGTAGGGGAGCATGCCGTGATTGAGTGCCAAACCAGAGAAGAACTATCATAGACAGGTATACTTACTTCATGTTTATCCATTTCATAACAGTAATACGGTCCCACCATATGTTGAATTTCCATGGGATCAACCTATAGACATGGTAGTGCATCTATCATCTATGATGACTTAGAGCAGCAACAGAAAAACCGAACGATCTTTTCCAACTATGCAAGCAACTGAACTAGTGAACATTTATAGCATAGTAGTGCATCTATCATCTATGATGACTTAGAGCAGCAACAGAAAGCAACTGCCTGCCTGTCCCAAACTACAATATGTCATTCTTAAATACAATAGCTTTATTCCTACCAAAAGAAGATATGAGAGTTGTTTTTTGTAGCATGATTCCTCGGTTAGTGAGTGCGCGCCTACTGGTTTTATCTGTTCTAAACCAACTACTAGTGCAACACTAACTTCATGTGGCTTTTGTTTCTGTTTGGTTCCTTTTCCCTGAGCACACCATTTTGGACACTTTCTAGGGTGTTAAAGTGAAGCTGAGATTCCTCCAAAAAAGGAAATTGGGATGGATAAGGGTGGGAGGAAGAGAGAAGGGAGAGCAGATGGAGTGAGAGGACAAAGGGATATGGGGGAGTGAGGAATTCAGGAAAGTTCCAATAACTATCTTTTCTCAGTTCCAACCCAAAATATTTTGGCAGACATATTTTCAGTGAAGCTACACATGGCCAGCATCACCTATCTATGTTGTCCTAAGACGCTCTCTATTCTGTTTCATCCAAAACTCAGCAGCACTTCAGGTTCGAAAAAAAAATCTGCGGCACCATGGTTGAATCCACTGCTTTTTCATAACAAAATCATTTAGAACTTAGGAAAAAAATTCAGACAAACATTTGGGATATTTGTCAGAGCTGTTTGCGGCACCAACCAAGTGTTGATATATTTCGCAAGCAGGCAATTCAGGGAAGAATAACATAGGCGAAAGCGTCCCAAAGTGGCCAAACCACAAACCAAATAACAATTGCAGCTAACACGTAACTAAAATTATCGAATTAATCATACTCTAGGCTAGGTGTTACAACGGGAGCAATAATCATGTCATGCCAGGAAAAGTGAGGAGAGGAAGGGAAAGAAAAAGCAAGGCAAATAATATCCCAGGATCATGGGTACCACAACCTAGTACTACAACTACTGTTCATCTCCTAGTAATAACACAGGAGAAAGTTGCTCGCTCCTACTAGATCCTAGTCGTAGCACGCCCACCCCTCTTTCCATCATTCAACCATGCCGAAACAAGAGCAAATTTGACTGAAACGGGAGCAAGAAACAGCGGAAAGCAAGCGGCGGGTGACTCACTCTCGACGACGACGAGGGCCTTGGAGTCATCGGCGGGGGGCTTCTCCTCCTCGGCGGCCGGCTCGGGCGCCGGGATGACGGCCTTCTCCTCGGTGACGTCCTTGGCGGGGGCCTCGGGCTCCGCGGCAGGGACGGCCTCCGGCTCCGGCGCCGCCTCCACCTCCACCTTCTTGGGCTCCTCGGCGGCCATGGATGGTGCTGCTAGCTCTCTGTACGTGGTACGTCTGGTGGTGGGCGAGCTGGGCTTAGCTGGGCTGTTGCTGTTGGCGCAGCTGTTGGTGTCGCGGGACTGTGGGAGAGGGAGAGGGTGGGGGCGTACTAATAAGAGCAGAGGCAGAGGACGGCAGCGGATGAATGGCTGGCTGGACTATCGATCGGATTGTGTCGACGTGCGGTGTCTGGACAAAGCCGGAGCTGGCGCGGGGCGACGTGGTAGAGTGTATTTTCAGGAGCACTGGAGCAGCAGCAGCCTGCCAATGGGGGGACGGCGTGTTTCTCACGAAAGAGGGCCTCGGATTCCGCTGAATTGGGCAACTGGGCTCCTGCCTGCTTCCCCGGTCCAGGCCCGGTTTTATAGCCCCGGATGGCAATATCATACTCCCTCTCCTCCTTTTTAGTTTGCATATAAAATTTGTCTAAAGTCAAGCCTCGTAAAATTTGACCAACTTTATAGAAAAAAATACCAACATTCATAATATGAAATCAATATCAGTAAATGTGTCATGACTTAAATTTTCATATTGTATAACTTTAGCACGGTAGATGATGATATTTTTTCATATAAATATGGTCAAACTTTATGAAATACAAGTTCAAATAATTTTCATATACAGAGTAAAAAGGACCGAAGGGAGTATGTACAATCTTGCTGTAGTTGGTAGGTTGGGTGGTGCTGCCGGCTTCGGCATGACAGTATGGGGTGAAGTGATATGCGGTCGATGCATAGCTTGGCAGCGTCGTCGTCTAGCTATATTCACGGCAAAGTTTGCTCTCGAAATCTGAAGTTATTACGTCTCGCGTGCACAGAATTGTGCACATCAATCCATCTCGAATCAGTCCAGTTTGCATGGTTTTTACTACACCTTTTTTTAGTTTGAGATGAGACAAGCATGGTTCTGTCTCACAACTACTCTCTTCGTTTAGAATTACTTGTCGCAGAAATAAATGTATCTAGATATATTTTAGTTTTAGATACATCCATATTTGAGACAAATAATTCCGAAAGGAGGGAGTAGTACGTAGCAGCTACTAGTCCGAAAATACCCGAGCTTGGAAGGGGCAGGTGGGGAAATAAGCGGGTGTCCATGTCCGGATGGAGTGGCTGAGGTCACATAGTGCGTGTCGCAAGCGAGCGTTGCGAAACTGGGCCGGGTACGAAACCCATGAGCGGTACGTGACGGCGACATGGCGCATGGCGGGGAGCAGGCCAGGGGCCCTCGATGCTCGATCGACCCCGCGGCCAGCGCGGTGCATCCCAGCGCGATTGCGCTTGCGCGGTGACCCGCCAGCGGGCGGAGCGCGCGAATCCCGTGAGCCAGCTCGCGAGCGCGCGCGGCTAGCGCGACGGCCGGTGCGCGTCCGCGCGCGCCAACGGCATCGCCGCGGCGCTTTGCAGTTCAGACTGTTTTTCACAGCATCGCCCAGCCGGCCGGCTCCCCTCCCTGTGGCCTACGGCGCTACGCGTGGCGGGAGCGGGCGGCGCACGTGGTGTGGTGTACCACCGGCCGGCGTCAAGGTGGACGGTGACATGGGATGAGGAGTGCGAGGACGGAGGAGGACCATGGATGCCGGTTTCTTTCTTTCCTTGCAACTTTTTCTTAATTAAACCATATAATATCGGCGATGGATTTAAAGGCACTGGCTGACCAGCGATGCTACACTTACGGACCGCAGGCACACGAAATCATCTACGGGAGGAGGTGGAATCACACGGTTGGTGCTCAGCTTTTTTCTCGTCGGAAATTGTGGCTCACATTGTTTTCTAGTGCTGCCACAGCTGTCCGTAGCTCTCCTTTCCGTGAAAACTGGCTGACTCACCGACTAGACAATTGGCTGGCGTTGGGCGATCCGTGGAGCTTTCATTGTGGCGTCCCCAGCTGTGATTGCCTTGACGCGCCCGTCCTGCTGCAGCTGCCGACTGGGCGTGGACGGCAAGGAAGGACCGACCAGACCTGGCCGTTACGGCCGTTTCCCGCGGAACCTGGGCACGCGCGGCGCGGCTGCATGTGGCCGTATGTTGCGGGCGGTCGACAGGTGTACTCGTACCTGAGTAGTACTCCTACTTCCAGCACCGGAAATTGCACGGGTTTCGGGCGGTGGCCGACGTATCGGGGTAATCCGCGGTTTCGTCCTCGCGGTAGCCCTGTGCTCAACGGAGTTTCTATGTAGGAGTACGTGTTAGGCCAACTCCATCACGTGATTTCAAGCGGACGTTCGTTTGGTCCGAATTCTGTCCGTTTGGTTAGGGTGATGGGGTCGTGTCCGGGTCTGTTTTGGGATGAGGTGGCTGTGCGCCTAGCGCGCAGACGCATCCCGGCCGCATCCTGTCCGCGTACATTTTTCTTTGTAAGTCCTTCACTTTTTTTCATCATTAATTTTTGGTACATGAAAAATATATCGACTAGTAAAGCAAGATCAAAGAAAACAAAAACCATAAGAATACATTTTAGAAGATACACAACTTCCATAACTGCTCCCTTGAGTTGGGTTAGGGCCTTCTCGATGCACTAATTGTTGATCTGTGGAGGAGACTCGACCTGTCATCCTCCTTTCTTCTTCAAGGCAGAAGTCGATGTTGCTTCCTCACACCTAATCTCGTGTCTAGCCTCTAATCTAGCAACAAGTGCATTTGTCTTATTTACAGCCTCTATGCTAGCTAAAAGTGCACGAAAACATGTATTAAATTTCGCTCTATCAATATATCAATGTACTCATCTTCCCAATACCAAAACTTACATCCATGCTACACAATAAAATTTAAAGTTAGCACAACTAGTTAAATCTAGAGCACAAACCGAAGCTAAAAAGAGCACATACCCCATCGTTTAAGCACTTGATGAACACCCATCCGGGATGTTCCGGAGTTGTAGACACACGGCGCACGACCATCCTTGGACAGTGGTCGCACTTAATGAGTGGCAACGGTGCGCAGACGAGTTTTTGGGCAAGTACCGAGCCCGGTCGACCGCCATTCGTGTATCTGTCGGCGGACCACCGACAGTGCAGATCCGAGCGGCTAGAGGAGGAGCCACTGCCTGCATGTGGCCTTGCGGCCCTGCCAGGGCCTTCCGGCGAGGTGCCCGACCAGCCCATGGCGCGGCCCGGCCTCCCATAGCCGGGCGAACTCAAGACCGACTGGATCCGCCCCAAATTTGGCCGGCGGGTGCACAAACCAGGTGGTCGTGGTTGGGTGGCTCGGTGGTGCTGAGGGGAAGGGGCTGGGCGAGCGCGCGTCCGAACTGCACGGCTGCAATGGCAGCGGCGGCGACGGCAGCGAGGGGAAGAGTGAGGAAGAGTGGATGAGGGTGTGGCCGGAGGGAGGGAGGGGGCGGATAAAAAAAGGCCCGCCCTATGCCATCGACGGGCGGGCCAGGGGAGGACACGCGCAGACGGCCCGCGTGTCCGCGTGGCGCCCGTTTCACCCCAAAAGCGGCGCAAACTTGGGCCGCGGATGGGTCGAAAGCGGACACAGAACGGACAAAAGTCCATTTGCTCCCGCGTGCTGGGCCGTCTGATTTGTCCGTTTTACCCCAAACGGTGAAGGAAATATGCCCTAGAGGCAATAATAAAGTTATTATTTATTTCCTTACATCATGATAAATGTTTATTATTCATGCTAGAATTGTATTAACCGGAAACATAATACATGTGTGAATACATAGACAAACAGAGCGTCACTAGTATGCATCTACTTGACTAGCTCGTTAATCAAAGATGGTTATGTTTCCTAACCATGGACAAAGAGTTGTTATTTGATTAACGGGATCACATCATTAGGTGAATGATCTGATTAACATGACCCATTCCATTAGCTTAGCACCCGATCGTTTAGTATGTTGCTATTGCTTTCTTCATGACTTATACATGTTCCTATGACTATGAGATTATGCAACTCCCGTTTGCCGGAGGAACACTTTGTGTGCTACCAAACGTCACAACGTAACTGGGTGATTATAAAGGTGCTCTACAGGTGTCTCCAAAGGTACATGTTGGGTTGGCGTATTTCGAGATTAGGATTTGTCACTTCGATTGTCGAAGAGGTATCTCTGGACCCTCTCGGTAATGCACATTACATAAGCCTTGCAAGCATTGCAACTAATGAGTTAGTTGTGAGATGATGTATTACGGAACGAGTAAAGAGACTTGCCGGTAATGAGATTGAACTAGGTATTGAGATACCGACGATCGAATCTCGGGCAAGTAACATACCGATGACAAAGGGAACAACGTATGTTCTTATGCGGTCTGACCGATAAAAGATCTTCGTAGAATATGTAGGAGCCAATATGAGCATCCAGGTTCCGCTATTGGTTATTGACCGAAGACGTGTCTCGGTCATGTCTACATTGTTCTCGAACCCGTAGGGTCCGCACGCTTAAGGTTTCGATGAGAGTTATATTATGAGTTTATGCATTTTGATGTACCGAAGTTTGTTTGGAGTCCCGGATGTGATCACGGACATGACGAGGAGTCTCGAAATGGTCGAGACATAAAGATTGATATATTGGAAGCCTATATTTGGATATCGGAAGTGTTCCGGGTGAAATCGGGATTTTTTGGAGTACCGGGAGGTTACCGGAACCCCCCGGAAGGTATATGGGCCTTAGTGGGCTTTAGTGGAAGAGAGGAAAGGTGGCCAGGGCTGGGCCGCGCGCCCCTCCCCCCTAGTCCGAATAGGACAAGGAGAGGGGGGCGGCGCCCCCCCTTCCTTCTCTCTCTCCTCTTTCCCCCTCCCGAATCCTATTCCAACTAGGAAAGGAGGGGAATCCTACTCCCGGTGGGAGTAGGACTCCTCCTGGCGCGCCCTCCTCCTGGCCGGCCGCACCCCCCCTTTGATCCTTTATATACGGGGGCAGGAGGCACCCCTAGACACACAAGTTGATCCACGTGATCATATTCTTAGCCGTGTGCGGTGCCCCCTTCCACCATAATCCTCGATAATATTGTAGCGGTGCTTAGGGGAAGCCCTGCGACGATAGAACATCAAGATCGTCACCACGCCGTCGTGCTGACGGAACTCTTCCCCGACACTTTGCTGGATCGGAGTCCGGGGATCGTCATCGAGCTGAACGTGTGCTAAAACTCGAAGGTGTCGTAGTTTCGGTACTTAATCGGTCGGGCCGTGAAGACGTACGACTACATCAACCGTGTTGTGCTAACGCTTCCGCTGTCGGTCTACAAGGGTACGTAGATCACACTCTCCCCTCTCGTTGCTATGCATCACCATGATCTTGCGTGTGCGTAGGAAATTTTTTGAAATTACTACGTTCCCCAACAGTGGCATCCGAGCCTAGGTTTTATGTGTTGATGTTATTTGCACGAGTAGAACACAAGTGAGTTGTGGGCGGTATAAGTCATACTGCTTACCAGCATGTCATACTTTGGTTCGGCGGTATTGTTGGACGAAGCGGCCCGGACCGACATTACGCGTACGCTTACGCGAGACCGGTTCTCCCGACGTGCTTTGCACAAAGGTGGCTAGCGGGTGACAGTTTCTCCAACTTTAGTTGAACCGAGTGTGGCTACGCCCGGTCCTTGCGAAGGTTAAAACAGCACCAACTTGACAAACTATCGTTGTGGTTTTGATGCGTAGGTAAGATTGGTTCTTGCTTAAGCCCGTAGCAGCCACGTAAAACTTGCAACAACAAAGTAGAGGACGTCTAACTTGTTTTTGCAGGGCATGTTGTGATGTGATATGGTCAAGACATGATGCTAAATTTTATTGTATGAGATGATCATGTTTTGTAACCGAGTTATCGGCAACTGGCAGGAGCCATATGGTTGTCGCTTTATTGTATGCAATGCAATCGCGCTGTAATGCTTTACTTTATCACTAAGCGGTAGCGATAGTCGTGGAAGCATAAAATTGGCGAGACGACAACGATGCTACGATGGAGATCAAGTTGTCGCGCCGGTGACGATGGTGCTTCGAAGATGGAGATCACAAGCACAAGATGATGATGGCCATATCATATCACTTATATTGATTACATGTGATGTTTATCTTTTATGCATCTTATCTTGCTTTGATTGACGGTAGCATTATAAGATGATCTCTCACTAATTATCAAGAAGTGTTCTCCCTGAGTATGCACCATTGCGAAAGTTCTTCGTGCTAAGACACCACGTGATGATCGGGTGTGATAGGCTCTACGTTCAAATACAACGGGTGCAAAACAGTTGCACACGCGGAATACTCAGGTTATACTTGACGAGCTAAGCATATACAGATATGGCCTCGGAACACGGAGACCTAAAGGTCAAGCGTGAATCATATAGTAGATATGATCAACATAGTGATGTTCACCAATGAAACTACTCCATCTCACGTGATGATCGGACATGGTTTAGTTGATTTGGATCACGTAATCACTTAGAGGATTAGAGGGATGTCTATCTAAGTGGGAGTTCTTTAAGTAATATGATTAATCGAACCTAAATTTATCATGAACTTAGTACCTGATAAGTATCTTGCTTATTTATGTTTGATTGTAGATAGATGGCCCATGCTATTGTTCCGTTGAATTTTAATGCGTTCCTTGAGAAAGCAAAGTTGAAAGATGATGGTAGCAATTATACGGAATGGGTCCGTAACTTGAGGATTATCATCATTGCTGCACAGAAGAATTACGTCCTGGAAGCACCGCTGGGTGCCAGGCCTGCTGCTGGAGCAACACCAGATGTTATGAACGTCTGGCAGAGCAAAGCTGATGACTACTCGATAGTTCAGTGTGCCATGCTTTACGGCTTAGAATCGGGACTTCAACGACGTTTTGAACGTCATGGAGCATATGAGATGTTCAAGGAGTTGAAGTTAATATTTCAAGCAAATGCCCGGATTGAGAGATATGAAGTCTCCAATAAGTTCTATAGCTGCAAGATGGAGGAGAACAGTTTTGTCAGTGAGCATATACTCAAAATGTCTGGGTATAATAATCACTTGATTCAGATGGGAGTTAATCTTCCAGATGATTGCGTCATTGACAGAATTCTCCAATCACTGCCACCAAGCTACAAGAGCTTCGTGATGAACTATAATATGCAATGGATGAATAAGACTATTCCCAAGCTCTTCGCAATGCTAAAAGCTGCGGAGGTAGAAATCAAAAAGGAGCATCAAGTGTTGATGGTCAACAAGACCACTAGTTTCAAGAAAAAGGGCAAAGAGAAGAAGAAGGGGAACTTCAAAAAGAACAGCAAGCAAGTTGCTACTCAAGAGAAGAAACCCAAACCTGGACCTAACCCTGAAACTGAGTGCTTCTACTGCAAGCAGACTGGTCACTGGAAGCGGAACTGCCCCAAATATTTGGCGGATAAGAAGGATGGCAAGGTGAACAAAGGTATATGTGATATACATGTTATTGATGTGTACCTTACTAATGCTCGCAGTAGCACCTGGGTATTTGATACTGTTTCTGTTGCTAATATTTGCAACTCGAAACAGGGACTACGGATTAAGCGAAGATTGGCTAAGGACGAGGTGACGATGCGCGTGGGAAATGGTTCCAAAGTCGATGTGATCGCAGTCGGCACGCTACCTCTACATCTACCTTCGGGATTAGTATTAGACCTAAATAATTGTTATTTGGTGCCAGCGTTAAGCATGAACATTATATCTGGATCTTGTTTGATGCGAGACGGTTATTCATTTAAATTAGAGAATAATGGTTGTTCTATTTACATGAGTAATATCTTTTATGGTCATGCACCCTTAAAGAGTGGTCTATTCTTATTAAATCTCGATAGTAGTGACACACATATTCATAGTGTTGAAGCCAAAAGATGCAGAGTTGATAATGATAGTGCAACTTATTTGTGGCACTGCCGTTTGGGTCATATCGGTATAAAGCGCATGAAGAAACTCCATACTGATGGGCTTTTGGAACCACTTGATTATGAATCACTTCGTACTTGCGAACCGTGTCTTATGGGTAAGATGACAAAAACACCATTCTCCGGTACTATGGAGAGAG
The DNA here is from genome assembly GCF_003073215.2 of Triticum urartu. NCBI lineage: Eukaryota > Viridiplantae > Streptophyta > Magnoliopsida > Poales > Poaceae > Triticum > Triticum urartu. Next base: position 593,760,035 of record NC_053023.1, on the reverse strand, counting down.
CAACAGATTTGTTAGAAATCATACATACAGATGTATGTGGTCCGATGAATGTTGAGGCTCGTGGCGGATATCGTTATTTTCTCACCTTCACAGATGACTTAAGCAGATATGGGTATATCTACTTAATGAAACACAAGTCTGAAACGTTTGAAAAGTTCAAAGAATTTCAGAGTGAAGTTGAAAATCATCGTAACAAGAAAATAAAATTCCTACGATCTGATCGTGGAGGAGAATATTTGATTTATGAGTTTGGTGTACATTTGAAACAATGTGGAATAGTTTCGCAACTCACGCCACCCGGAACACCATAGCATAATGGTGTGTCCGAACGTCGTAATCGTACTTTACTAGATATGGTGCGATCTATGATGTCTCTTACTGATTTACCGCTGTCGTTTTGGGGATACGCTCTAGAGACGGCCGCATTCACGTTAAATAGGGCACCACCAAAATCCGTTGAGACGACGCCTTATGAACTGTGGTTTGGCAAGAAACCAAAGTTATCGTTTCTGAAAGTTTGGGGCTGCGATGCTTATGTGAAAAAGCTTCAACCTGATAAGCTCGAACCCAAATCGGAGAAATGTGTCTTCATAGGATATCCAAAGGAAACTATTGGATATACTTTCTATCACAGATCCAAAGGCAAGACTTTTGTTGCTAAATTCGGAAACTTTCTGGAGAAGGAGTTTCTCTCGAAAGAAGTGAGTGGGAGGAAAGTAGAACTTGACGAGGTAACTGTACCTACTCCCTTATTGGAAAGTAGTACATCACAGAAACCTATTTCTGTGACACCTACACCAATTAGTGAGGAAGCTAATGATAATGATCATGAAACTTCAGAACAAGATACTACTGAACCTCATAGATCAACCAGAGTGAGATCCACGCCAGAGTGGTACGGTAACCTGTTCTAGAAGTCATGCTACTAGATCATGATGAACCTACAAACTATGAAGAAGCGATGGTGAGCCCAGATTCCGCAAAATGGCTTGAAGCCATGAAATCTGAGATGGGATCCATGTATGAGAAAAAAGTATGGACTTTGGTTGACTTGCCCAATGATCGGCAAGCAATTGAGAATAAATGGATCTTCAAGAAGAAGACTGACGCTGACGGTAATATTACTGTCTACAAAGCTCGACTTGTCGCAAAAGGTTTTCGGCAAGTTCAAGGGATTGACTACGATGAAACCTTCTCACCCGTAGCGATGCTTAAGTCTGTCCGAATCATGTTAGCAATTGCCGCATTTTATGATTATGAAATTTGGCAGATGGATGTAAAAACTGCACTCCTGAATGGATTTCTGGAAGAAGAGTTGTATATGATGCAACCAGAAGGTTTTGTCGATCCAAAGGGAGCTAACAAAGTGTGCAAGCTCCAGCGATCCATTTATGGACTGGTGCAAGCCTCTCGGAGTTGGAATAAACGCTTTGATAGTGTGATCAAAGCATTTGGTTTTATACAGACTTTTGGAGAAGCCTGTATTTACAAGAAAGTGAGTGGGAGCTCTGTAGCATTTCTGATATTATATGTGGATGACATATTACTAATTGGAAATGATATAGAATTTCTGGATAGCATAAAGGGATACTTGAATAAGAGTTTTTCAATGAAAGACCTCGGTGAAGCTGCTTACATATTAGGCATTAAGATCTATAGAGATATATCAAAACGCTTAATTGGACTTTCACAAAGCAGATACCTTGACAAAGTTTTGAAGAAGTTCAAAATGGATCAAGCAAAGAAAGGGTTCTTGCCTGTGTTACAAGGTGTGAAGTTGAGTAAGACTCAATGCCCGACCACTGCAGAAGATAGAGAGAAAATGAAAGATGTTCCCTATGCTTCAGCCATAGGCTCTATCATGTATGCAATGCTGTGTACCACACCTGATGTGTGCCTTGCTATAAGTCTAGCAGGGAGGTACCAAAGTAATCCAGGAGTGGATCACTGGACAGCGGTCAAGAACATCCTGAAATACCTGAAAAGGACTAAGGGTATGTTTCTCATTTATGGAGGTGACAAAGAGCTCATCGTAAATGGTTACGTTGATGCGAGCTTTGACACTGATCGGACGATTCTAAATCGCAAACCGGATACGTGTTTACATTAAACGGTGGAGCTGTCAGTTGGTGCAGTTCTAAACAAAGCGTCGTGGCGGGATCTACGTGTGAAGCGGAATACATAGCTGCTTCGGAAGCAGCAAATGAAGGAGTCTGGATGAAGGATTTCATATCCGATCTAGGTGTCATACCTAGTGCATCGGGTTCAATGAAAATCTTTTGTGACAATACTGGTGCAATTGCCTTGGCAAAGGAATCCAGATTTCACAAGAGAACCAAGCACATCAAGAGACGCTTCAATTCCATCCGGGATCTAGTCCAGGTGGGAGACATAGAGATTTGCAAGATACATACGGATCTGAATGTAGCAGACCCGTTGACTAAGCCTCTTCCACGAGCAAAACATGATCAGCACCAAGGCTCCATGGGTGTTAGAATCATTACTGTGTAATCTAGATTATTGACTCTAGTGCAAGTGGGAGACTGAAGGAAATATGCCCTAGAGGCAATAATAAAGTTATTATTTATTTCCTTATATCATGATAAATGTTTATTATTCATGCTAGAATTGTATTAACCGGAAACATAATACATGTGTGAATACATAGACAAATAGAGTGTCACTAGTATGCCTCTACTTGACTAGCTCGTTAATCAAAGATGGTTATGTTTCCTAACCATGGACAAAGAGTTGTTATTTGATTAACGGGATCACATCATTAGGTGAATGATCTAATTGACATGACCCATTCCATTAGCTTAGCACCCGATCGTTTAGTATGTTGCTATTGCTTTCTTCATGACTTATACATGTTCCTATGACTATGAGATTACGCAACTCCCGTTTGCCGGAGGAACACTTTGTGTGCTACCAAATGTCACAACGTAACTGGGTGATTATAAAGGTGCTCTACAGGTGTCTCCAAAGGTACATGTTGGGTTGGCGTATTTCGAGATTAGGATTTGTCACTTCGATTGTCGAAGAGGTATCTCTGGGCCCTCTCGGTAATGCACATCACATAAGCCTTGCAAGCATTGCAACTAATGAGTTAGTTGTGAGATGATGTATTATGGAATGAGTAAAGAGACTTGCCCGTAACGAGATTGAATTAGGTATTGAGATACCGACGATCGAATCTCGGGCAAGTAACATACCAATGACAAAGGGAACAACGTATGTTGTTATGCGGTCTGACCGATAAAAGATCTTCGTAGAATATGTAGGAGCCAATATGAGCATCCAGGTTCCGCTATTGGTTATTGACCGAAGACGTGTCTCGGTCATGTCTACATTGTTCTCGAACCCGTAGGGTCCGCACGCTTAAGGTTTCGATGACAGTTATATTATGAGTTTATGCATTTTGATGTACCGAAGTTTGTTCGGAGTCCCGGATGTGATCACGGACATGACGAGGAGTCTCGAAATGGTCGAGACATAAAGATTGATATATTGGAAGCCTATATTTGGATATCGAAAGTGTTCCGGGTGAAATCGGGATTTTTTCGGAGTACCGGGAGGTTACCGGAACCCCCCGGGAGGTATATGGGCCTTAGTGGGCTTTAATGTAAGAGTGGAGAGGTGGCCATGGCTGGGCCGCGTGCCCCTCCCCCCTAGTCCGAATAGGACAAGGAGAGGGGGGCGGCGCCCCCTTCCTTCTCTCTCTCCTCTTTCCCCCTCCCGAATCCTATTCCAACTAGGAAAGGGGGGAATCCTACTCCCGGTGGGAGTAGGACTCCTCCTGGCGCGCCCTCCTCCTGGCCGGCCGCACCCCCCCCCCTTGATCCTTTATATACGGGGGCAGGGGGCACCCCTAGACACACAAGTTGATCCACGTGATCATATTCTTAGCCGTGTGCGGTGCCCCCTTCCACCATAATCCTGGATAATATTGTAGCGGTGCTTAGGCGAAGCCCTGCGACGGTAGAACATCAAGATCGTCACCACGCCGTCGTGCTGACGGAACTCTTCCCCGACACTTTGCTGGATCGGAGTCCGAGGATCGTCATCGAGCTGAACGTGTGCTAAAACTCGGAGGTGCCGTAGTTTCGGTGCTTGATCGGTCGGGCCGTGAAGACGTACGACTACATCAACCGCGTTGTGCTAACGCTTCCGCTGTCGGTCTACAAGGGTACGTAGATCACACTCTCCCCTCTCGTTGCTATGCATCACCATGATCTTGCGTGTGCGTAGGAAATTTTTTGAAATTACTACGTTCCCCAACAAACGGACGGGGCCGGACAGGATGGGGTCGCGCGGTGGAGTTGGCCTTAGAGCATCTACAACGTAGGGCACCCTGAACTCGTCTCAAAACATCCGGACGGATGGCCCGGTCATTGAGAGGTCACTTAAATGGGACTCAACGTCCGGGTTAGCTGGCAAACTTCATATCCAGCCCAAATATGTGGCTGTTACGGGGCGTCCGAGAGTGTCTGCCACATCGGAATTGGACCACGCTGGCCCATCTGACCCCACATATATTCCTGTTCATCCTTTCATCAAATCAAACCCTAGCCACTTCACTCCACTCCCCTCCATCACCCAAACTGCCGCCCGGCGATCTCTGTCCTTCTCCGGAATGGCACTCCGTGGGCATGCCCGGTGCAGCCTTCAAATCTTCCCTTCCGCATCACCGGTTCGGTGTGCCCGCCGTGGGAAGGAAAGGATAAGGGCGACGGAGGCCCGCCTCGCTGTCGACATGGTGTCGGCGGAGGCGGCTGATGCGGCGGCGTGGGTGGCCGCAGAGGAGGAAAAGCCATCACCCGATAGCAGAATCAGGCGGTCTGTGGCATGGTCGGACTACCACCCAAGGAGGAGAGGGAGGACAGCGGGTCGGACAGCGACGGCGACGAGTAGATCCGGCTCGATCCCAACTGCGTCTTCGACCGGTACTTTCGCGAGAAGGACGACAATGGCACCGGGAAGGGCAAGGGCAGCCGTGGATAATCTCCTCCACCACAGCCAAACATGCCAAATTTTGGTAATCCAATGGCATGTTATGTTGTAGTAGCCGGACAATATGTGTAATGCGTCGTTTACGTAGTTGCATGAGTTTGTATGGATTTGAGGTATGCTAAATGAGGTGGCCGGTTGTGAGAAGGGAAATTTAAGGCTTGACCACTAAGTGTCCGTGAACACGCTCGACCGCATCTGTGGGTGTTTGAGGGTTCAAATTTGCCAAGTCCTCTTACCCCATAGCTTCAGAGAAAAATAGGTTATAAACATTGTACGTTGTGAAGATTTTTTTTCAAAAAATTAGCAATGACCACACAAATTCTTAGGGCTGGCTTAGTGCGGGTGTTTGCAAAGACATTAATCCGGATATTTGGTCCCGAGTACCCCCGAGCTCCCAATGAGGACAAAAAAATGGCGATGAACGAAGCAAGAGGATAGTGGGCATGCTTGGGAATGTGGATTGCACGCGTTGGAACTGGAAGAACTATCCAAAGCCTTGCGCTAGGCAGTACACCGGACATCAATGCAAACCAACTATTGTACTCGAAGCCATTTTTTCACATGACTTGTCGATTTGGCATTGCTTCTTTGGGTTGCCGGGGTCTCTCAATAATATCAGTGTATTGCATAGGCCACAACTTTTTGCGCAGTTTACTGGTGAAAATGCTTCGGCTTGCAACTACGCGGTCAATAAATATGATTATACCATGGGTATTATCTTGCCGGCGGTATTTATCCTTGGTGGGCAACATTTGTGAAGAAAATTAGTAAGTTGGTAGGAGAAAAACAAACTATTTTTTTGCCCAAGCACAAGAAGCATGCCGAAAAGATATTGAAAGGGCATTTGATGTGTTGCAAGCTCGGTTTGCCACTGTTTGAGGTCCTGCTTGCTTTTGGGATAAGAAATCCCTCTCAAATACCATGACTGCATGTATAATTCTACACAATATGATCATCGAGAATGAGAGAGATTTAAACTTGGAGTCTTTCTGTGACAATATTGGTAGCCATGTCAAGCCTACCAGAAACCTATTGAAATCAATGCATTTATTCAGACCTACCGGCAGATTGAAGACCATGACAAACACCAGCAGCTCCGCAATGATCTCATTAAGCATCAATAGCAATTGTATAAGCAGTAGACTCTCATTTTATTAATTTGATCTATTGTTTTCATGTGTGATTTGAACATTTTTTTAATTTCAGACAATTTGTTATTGTAATACTTTTTGAACCATTTGTTATTTGGATTGGAACATTTGTTGTATTTGAGATGATAATTTTATTATACGATGTTAAAACATTTAGCTTTCATATGTATTGTTGTTTTTATTTGATTTTATATGTCTAATTCATGATTTGCAGTGTCGAGCAGAACCGACCCCGTCCCGTACTGCAAATCCATTATACTGCAAATCCTCGTATTCTGTCTTCTTACACCAGTCCAAGTACACTTGTCAGTGTATACATGTCTTGGTCACATATACTACCTCGAGCGTGTCTCGTTGATTGACATTTTCGCTACACGTGGTTTCTTTTTGGAGGGAAAGCCACAGTAGTCGTAGCTACTACTACCTTCGTACTGGTTTATTGGTCCTTATTGTAATCTATATCAAATTTTAATCATAAATTTAACTAACAAAATGTTCATGCATATCATAAAAATTTATATCATTAAAAACTATGTTCGAATACAAATCCAACAATATAATTTATGTTGGCATGCACTATCATTTTGTCAGTTAGATCTTCGGTCAAAATTGAGCATAAATTATATAGGGGACTAATAAAGATGGACGGAGATAGTACTCCACAGGTACATAGGACTCATTTCCTACACAAAATTTGTTGCTATGCCATGTCCTGCCGGCGTTTCTCATTTTCTATCTTGCCGCCACAGAAACTCCGTCATCCTCGTGAAAGAAAATCATAAAAATTCGAAGCTGTCAAACCGTTTGCGATCGGATGCTACAGGAACCTAAATAACTAAACCAAAGATTCTAACAGCTGAGCAACTAAATCCTCTAATTGTTGAATATAAGGCAACTGTCCAAAGCATATAGCATTGGACTTAGCAGGGAAATGGACAGGAACAGAAGATGCTTTGCTGGTGAGGGCAGGCAGCCACAGCTACCATGCCGTCCAATTATTGGCAACGGCCAGGATTATCGCCCTACAACCAAGTGGATCTTACTTGGCGCTCTGCGTTACGTCGTGCGCACGTATGTACCTCGAGTAGTCGGGATTATACAAACAGCTTTGCTGAAACACATCTACTCCCTTCATTTCGAATTACTTGTCGCAGATATGGATGTATCTAGATGTATTATAGTTCTAGATACATCCATTTCTGTGACGAATAATTTAGAACGAAAGGAGTAGATGTGATGTAGACAAACCCTTATACAAAAATCTACTTGTTTTTTGTTTGAAAATTTGTGATACTCCTTTCGTAAAGTGATCTAAATGCTCTTATATTTCATTACGATGAGAGTACATACTGTCAGAGTCATGTCATCTCATTTTCATTTTCACACCGTTCAATCAGACTGGACTGACAGTGGCTAGTAAAAACAAGTTACTGCATGAAAACAAAAGGAGGAATATAACGTCGTAAGACATGCTAGGACGTACTGTTTTCTCTCTTCAGCATAACATTCTACATTTCTACTGCTTCTGAATCAGCCTAATTCTAGCATCCTCTATGAGACTGAGGAAGACGGTCGAGTCATGCAAGCTGTGTGCGGGCAGAGGTTTTAAAATCGTGCGTCGACGTCGCCGCGGGCCCCTGGGGCGTTGGACGCATCGCGGGATATCGAGTTCGAAAGCGACGCGTGTCTCAAATGTAGAAATCCACCAATTCCGTCCATCTCATGCTCCTGTTCATTCCTTTCCACCCACATATGCACATATGTTTGTATATTGGATGAATTCCATATATGCCATTCAAAACTTGTCCGTACCCCCATCTGCCATTGCCAATTTTCCTCTGTCAAATATGCCATCGAAAATTTGCACCGCGTACAGATATGCCACTATGGCCAGTTTGACTGTTAGTTGACCGTCAAGTGAAAGGTGAAAAGACAATTTTGCCCCTGACCTACATTGTAGTAATAGAGCGACACTGCAGCGTCTGATGCACTGTAGCGCCCACTTTTAAAAAAATGTGAATATCTGTACCGCCCACTTTTTTCAAATTTTGTTGACTTAAAAAAAATTGTTCGCAATATGGGACGGAGCCTGCTGTAGCAACAATTACTGTAGCACGCGATTTTTTTAAAACTGTGCCACCTAGTTTTTCCAAATTTTGTTCACTTTAAAAAAAATTGTTGGCAACACAGGCTCCGTCGCAGTAATTTCACTTTTAAGAAATATGTTATTAAAAATTGTTCGCAATATAGAAGGACACATTTTTTAAAAAAAAATCATGCGCTACAGTAATTGTTACTACAGTACGTCGCCCGCTGCACTAGTTGTTCCAGTAGTGGACGTGAAAGTATTCTGCGCAGTGCATCGAACGCTACAGTACTGGATCGATAAAGTTGGTGCTGCAGTGCACAAGAACGCCCAGGGGCAAAATCGTCTTTTCACCTTTCACTTGACAGTCAACTAACGGTCAAACTGACTATAGTGGCATATCTGTACGCGGTGCAAATTTTCGGTGGCATATTTGACAGAGGGAAATTTCCAATGGCATATACGGATACGGACAAGTTTTGAGTGGCATAGGAATTCACCCTCGTATATTTTTCTCCTTCCATTCAGATTAACGAGGCGATGCGCTCCAGACGTTGCAGCCACAAGCAACCGCTGTTCGGATTAGGCTCTAGTATACTTCATGCCCCCGAATCCCTGTGAGCTTATCTTATGCTTTGATGGCTTTGCTGGCCTTGATTAACTAATGAGGTTTTGGAGGCGAGTGAGGGTTGTTTTCAGCTGCGCTGCGCACCACCTGGGCCAACCTGTTCTGGCACCTTCTCAAGATTTTTCCTCTCAGCCGTTCCATCATTCATCGCGACTAGCAAAGCGACGCAAAAATGTTTATAAAACTGCACACTTCCGTGTGTGGGCTAGCTACATCATATTCATGCACTGCTTTTTCCTTGATAAAGATGCCTGCGTGCTTTGTCTTTGGACAAGGAAGGGGTTTAGACTTTAGAAATGGAGCGATGATCTGTATGGAAGGAAGCAATCCAACGGCACCTGGAAACGCATTATTCCTGGCGCCAGCACGCTGTGTGTGTGGGCGGATGAGTTGCTGTAGATTCTGCCAACACGGACGCATTATACGTAGAGAATCTTGTAGTTGGACCGACGCAGCAGCAGCGGAGGTATGTACGTATGCATCATGAACGAGCATGTATTCTGAAATATTTGTTGTTTCGTAGGTCCGCCTGCGGTACACGCATCGCTATTGACAGATCAAACTCTGGCGTTTGGTGCAACAGTGCGTCAGCCAGATTACTGTTCATCGATCGATCGGGATCGTGTGCACGGATAGATCTTGGTGTTTATTGGCCGGGTTCACCGCATGTGGCGTATGTCGCGTGAGTAGGGCTTCACATGCGGTCGACAAAACGGCGGGTTTTCCTGATGACGTTTCTGGCGCTGGTTACTGGCGCGAATGAGACGCAGACAAGTCCCTCCTTTCTCTGCTTTATGTTGCATTTGTTTCCTTCACGGGATTGGGATAAGATCTTCGCAAGTCAAGGGGGCCAAGATCACGTTTTCGCTACGAGTCCCGGTCGAACGTGTGCTCCATGGCTGTGAAATCGCCACCTTTGCATCTACAGGAGCTTGCCGACGTGATCCAGTTCAGTCGAAGGGTGTATGAAAAGTGTTGAGGTTTTGTTTTGAGCGCTGCTATATGGACGACAAACCTGCAGCCGACTCATGCACGATCCCATGTGGCAGCTCAACAGCGTCCGTGCAGGCAGGAGGCAATTGTTTTTTTCTTTTTAGCACACATCAAGTTCACAAGCCAAACAAGGATATTTGCTGCGGCCCATTGGTCCAAACATGACAGCCGCTTTATTCCCTGCTTCATTTCTTTGGGGGTTTAATAAGCCGCAAGAAGTAATTAACCGAAATTACGAGGTGGACAGCTCCATGATTCTCAGCAGAAGTCGGCACCGTTCGATAATCGTGGAGCTGATGTAAACATGTCTGATGGACGATATTTTCGGTCTCATCAAACTGGATTTACCACTGAACTTGTACATCCTGGTGACAACACCGTATTGATTAGTATTGCAATAATAATAATAAGAGTCAATTACAGTGATGGTGTTAGAACTTGACGCAAATGGTCAGTTTAGTGCTACAAGTTGTAGCATACATTGAAATGGTGCAAAAACTTGGCTTCGATGTGCAAATATAGTGCTTATCTCGCTTGAATACGGAATCAACGCTCACTAGGCACATGGGGCCCGTTGCCAGCCACCGGACCGGGAGAAGGGGTGTGTGACTTGTTTTTCCAAAAATACCCTCGACATATATATTTTCAGAAAAAAATCTATTGATGTGGAGTTTATGTTATTTTACCTCTAAGACCAGTGGGACCCTCCTGTCGGGAGAGAGTGACAGTGAAAATTAAACTAAAAGTGTGGCTGCACAAAATCGAACAAAACGATCAGCACCCACCACGCTACCATGTCATAAGCAATCCAAATAATTCAAAAAAAATGTTCCCTTTGGATAAGCACATTATATGTACTTAAAAACTATGCCTCTAGAACTTAAATGGGCTGCTGATACTGCGGCTCAATTTCCACTTTTTTTATTTTTTAAACGCAAGTAATAAAAATTACGTTCAAATATTTTTGTGCTACAAATATTAGACATACAAACAATGATTATTACACAAAAAACTAAATATAAATCCGTGTATTATGCCAAAAAATTATGTAGTTAATATGGAAAAATGTTTAATAAATAAAAAATATCACACGCTCAAGGCTTATATTTAAATTATTAAAAATCAATATTAATATCAACATTTTCAATTTTAAATTTTAAATAACTTTAATTATACAAACATTGAACTCTACAAATGTGTGAATGATTGAAATGTTTGTTCAACTAAAATAATTTTCTGAATTTTAATTTATTAATATTTCTTATTATTTTAAATCATACAATCTTTTTTCAACTCACAAATATTATTTTAAATGTATGATTACTTTCTATATAATACGTGAACAATTTTTAAAAATAAGTTTTTTCATTCGTATGTACAATATTTATGCACATAAGTATTCAAACTTTACTTTTGTTCTGAGATTGTAATTTACATACTTTTTACAAATAAAATAGAAAAAACTGAACTGGTGTAAAGTGGGCCGCAGTATCTGCAGCCCGTTGAAATTCCCCATGCTTCGAGGTTAAATACATAAGTAATCCCTCCGTCCCATAGTGTAGTGTCAAAAAGCGTCTTACATTATGGGACGGAGGGAGTACATGTCTGTTATCCATTCTATACACCGGAACATGAATTTTGGAATGGATCAGCCTGCATGCTTCTTACGTCTCGGTTGTGGGTTCAAGACCCAGGGTTGCATGTTTTATTTAATTTTCGCTCTCGCCTGACAGGTGGGACCCATTGTTCATAGAGGTGAAAAAAATGGCACCTCTCCCACGCCAACAGGTTCTTTTGTGAAAAAATTATATTTTTGAGGGTGTTTTTGGAAAAAAAAACAAGTCACACACCCTCTTCTCCTGGTCCAGTGGCTGACTATGAGCCCCACGCGCCTAGTCAGCACCAGTTCTGTATGCAAAATGAGGTAAACACTGTATTTGCATGTCAAAGTTAAGTTTTTGCATCACTTTAATGTATGTCACAACTTCTATCATCAAAGTGACCGTTTGCACCAAGTTCTAACACCACCGATGAAATTGACTCTAATAATAACTCATATAAGAATTGAAATTATTTTCTGTTTGCATTGCTACCCTATTCATGAACTCATTGTTCATAGAGGTGCCTCTACGCCGATGATGCGACTGTACTCATTGCAATCATCAAGAAGGATATTGACAATCTCTCCATTTTGCTCGGTGCGTTTGGTGGCGTCACGGGCCTATGCACTAACTTTTAGAAGAGCTCGGTGGTACTAATTCGGTGCAAGGACCTTCACCTCGACACCATCCTCCAGAACTTCGTCGTTGCTCGTGCTTCTTTCCTGTTAAAATATCGGGGGCTACCTCTCTCGGTTTGGCAACTAAAAGTTTGGGATTTCCAGTTCCTCGTGGAGAAGGTGGTTGTCAAACTTGTTCTTTGGGATGGGCAAAATATCACCGCCGTCGGTCAGACTACCCTTGTGAAGTCGATCTGTGCTATCCTCACAACCCATCTACTTCATCATCCCACTCATAGTTCCACCGAGCATCCTTCACAATGTCAACAAGCTTGGGAGAGCTTTCCTTCGGGAGGAAACGTATATGACTACCGGCAAAGTGCAAAGTTAATTGGGAATCTGTATGTCGGGGAACCGAAAATGGTGGTCTTGGAGGTGCTAAACACGGAGAAATTTGCAAGGGCGCTTCGCGTGCGTTGGCTTTGGTTTGAACGGAAGGAGCCCACCAAGCTATGGGTTAGGTCCGGTAACCCATGCGACGGGATGGACAAAGATCTTTTCTATGCTTCCACGACCATCACCGTTGGCCACGATGCATGCACACCCTTTTGGGACTCCCCTGGGGTGCGGTACCGTAAACCAAGAGACATCGCACCGCTAATCTAGGACGCCTCCTCTCAGAAGAATTGGAACTTCGGAAAGCTCTCAAGGACGACACTTGGGTTGGAAAAATCAAGGTCACTCCCAATTTCACCTTCGAACACCTCAGGAAATTCATTGAGCTTTGGTCCACCATCCGCAACTTCCCTGTTGAGGTGCATGCCGAAGAAGACATTATGTGAAAACATACCGAGAGCAGAATATACACTTCCAAGTCCGCCTATTTGGCCCATTTCTTCAGCATCATCCACTCCCCCATGGAGCATGTGGTGTGGAGGGCTTGGACTCTGCCCAAGGTCAAAATTTTCGCTTGGTTGACCATGTAAAATGTTTAGATACTGAAAACAAATTACAAGTTTACTATTTTTCATCAGTTTTAAAATATTCGTGAGAATTCACCAATTTTAAAAAATATCAGAAGTTAAAAAAAATAACTAGGAAAAATACATAAAACAGTTAGAGGAAAACAAACAAGGAAAAAGAGATAATAATTGCGTCCAGTTGGCTAGCCATCCGCTACCTCCATGTTTTTGATTCCTCAACATTCAGTCTCATTGAGCGTCAAACAGGGAATATGGTGATGCTAAACATCCTTTTTTTTCTTTTGAGAATTTCCTTTTTAGTAGCTTTTGAGAATTTTCTATACATCGCTTATAGCGATCCGCAGTATAGCATTGCCTGCCGTTCTTCGTCAATGGGCCAGACCCAGCAGGACGGTTTTATTATCAATATTCCCTTCTGGCCTTTCACATTTGTTTTAACCTTTCTCTGTTTTGAGAAATGTTCTAAAATTTTCTTTTTTTGAATAATTTTGTAAAAACTGTTCAATGCATATTTATAAAAAAACATTAATACTAGAATATTTGAGTCATTTGTTTAAAAAGTATCGATCATGCATTCCAAAATTCATTTATCATATTGATAATGAATATCTATATTATTAAGAAGAGTTCATGTATTTATAAAAAAATTATTTAATATTTAGTTTTAAGTGTATTTGAAAAATGTTCAACATATATTTACAAAAATTCACGTATTTATAAGATATGTTCATGTAATTTGTAAAAAAATGTTTAAAAAATGTTCAATGTATATATGAAAACATGTTCAATTTTTTTGAAAAGAACTTATGTGAAAGTGAGACACAAGTGAACTATTCTTGGCTCTAATGTAAGGATGCAAGCGGGGAGGGCTTCCTCCTTAGTCTCGACTGCCTTTTGTTTCTCCATTGTCATCACTCATATGAACGTCAGTTAGTTTAACAGGGCTCGGTGCAGTGTCCTCCATGTTGTCCCCCTTTTTCCTCCTAAGTCCTAAGCACATTATTCCTTTTCGAGTGGAGCCGCCAGTCCAAGTACTTCGCGTCCACACCTCTGGCCTACATCATGTCTTGCATCCTCGAGCATATCCAAACGTTGTACCTCCATGGCTCGACCATGATTTGGGTTATCATCATGCGGACACCAGGTATTCTGATCAACATGCATCCAATCTAAAAGCAACTCTAGTAGTGTCATCATAATGACCAAATCACCATAATAACCACCAATATGAAGATTATAGCAAAAAAGGCACTCTAACAGGGTCACCATATCATGCCATATTAGCTTAACTTATGGAATGCCCTTCATATCTGGCCTCTCAGTCTCGATATTTGGAGTTTCAGGGGTGCCTTTCGGAGTGCACACTATATGATAGTTGTGACTGGTGGGAATGGAACTTCACGCCCCCTCTTCACGTGGGATGTCAGGGAAGTTAGGGAAAAAGAATGTCACATTGACAAATGGGTCCCACGATATGGAGGCAATTAAGTGTGAAGACTCTGACTTTGCACTCTGCCTCGACGGACTCCATAATGCATATGAGCGCGCTCCATATGCATATGGAGGCTGCCAATATGTAGACTCTGCTAGAGTTGCTCTAAGAGACTTCTCTGTGTGTTCACTAGTTGCACAATCAGTGCGCATATGGCCAAGCAACCCACACACTCTACAGAAATGATGATTTCTCTCACATTTAAGTTCATAATAATCTCACTAGCCCTGTCGAGTGATGGTACCACCTAAGTCAATGGCACATTAACATCAAGCTTGACTCTAACTCGTATGAATTTTTCAATTCATGTAGCTTAGTTTCGATGGTGTCAACCTCCCCCCACCCCCCGCACCCCAATGCGTTTTGCGAGATTTATAACAAGAGACTGTGTTATGTATCCATCTAGTAGCTTGTGTATCTGCACCCACACAATGACTTTGTCTAGCTTGATCGACCCAGACAGGGCCAGTCCATCGTAGGGCGTGACGATGACAACGAAGTCACGGAATAACCATGGACTAGCTTCAGAAACATTTAGCCAATCTCCCAAGCGATGACACTGGACCGTGATAGAGCCCTCCACTTGATCTCTTTGTGTCGGACTCCTTCAATGTCCATGTTCCTGCATAGAACTAATAGTATGAAGTGATTTCAAGTATGAACACTAACAAGAGACATCCACTTCCTTTGGCACATCCTTTTTGTCCTCAAATACTACATTGTCAAATTCCTCATCTCCAATTCCATAATTTCTAGCAACTCATTGTTGTGATCATTGACGAAGCCCTGATTCTAGCCCGGGGCGGGGGGGGGGGGTTGTTTCTTGTGTGAACACTGAAGTGAAGTCAAGACAACAGGCAGGGGTCTTTGAACAATTTATTGCCACATAAAGCAAATGCACAGAGCAATTCTAGCTTTAATGAACTAAATCTTTCTACTTCTAGAGAGGATAAACGATGCAAAAACTTGTATCGTAGGTCACAAATAGGAGTATTCCCTGATTACAATTCTATGTATGTTGTTTCTGCGGTTCTAATTTTGTAGTCCTATAGGCACAAATTAATTTAATTATGGAAAAAAAACCAAGATGAACGGGAATGAGAAGTGACAGTAACCTTGTCCTTTTCCCTTGCCGATCATGCTAGCTATGCGTAGTGGCGGAGACAGGGGGACCAGCAGGGGCCCTGGCCCCCCTGACATTGGGAATTTGCTGTTGATTCACTGATGAACAGTGCATAATTAGCAATATTTTGATGCTAAAAATCTATTTTTCTATGCTTTAGCCCTCCTTAACATACTTTGACGGCACTTGGCCATCCTGATCCACATTTCCTGGCTCCGCCAGTGGCTATGCGGCCATGACAAGCAGAAGATGGCGGTCTCAAAAACCTAGCAAGGTGACTAGAGCAGCCTATCTATGAGAAACCCCATCGAGGAGAATCCATGAGGGGGTTGCGTAGAGGCAACTTCTGCGGGAGAGAGATGAACTCTAGTGGCGACGACATCGGCGGAGGAAGAGGAAATCCTAGTCGTGGGACGATAGGGGGTAAAATGTTCACCTGGAATGCTATCGCAAGCCTATTGCCCATGTGCATCCTTCTTTTTCTTAATCATACACATGTCAATTGTGTGCTCGCTGTATTTGTATCTTTGATGCTTGCTACTCTCTCCGTTCCAAATTACTTGTCGTAGAAATGGATGTATCTAGAACTAAAATACATCTAGATACATCCATACCTGCGACAAGTAATTCGGAAGGGAGGGAGTAGTACATTATGGGTCGATATAAAACGTCCTTTATAAAAACAATCAACTCATCAAGCCATTTCATGATCTTTCAAAGGTACCACTGCAGTTTTCAGTAATCAAATCGTACGGTTCAGCTGATACACACAAACCGGACGTGAATTCTGTGCTTACACCCGATCTCGTGGAACCAATCGCACACGCGGTCTCGCTTCTGGACGTTCGACTTCGACGATTAGTAGCACGTAGCCACGTAGTACTAGGATGCTCCTACCCGATGACTGGGATCGGAGCATATCCCTCCGGCTCCTCCACCTTAGCCGCGGGAGCGACGGCAGCGACGACCACGGCGGCACCGAAGAGCACGACGACGAGGGCCGTGAAGTTGACGAGGAGCGCCTCCGGGCCGTACTTGTCGAGCCCGGAGCTCTGCAGGAACGTCATCTTCTCCAGGAACCCGAGCTCCGCCGTGGCCAGCGTGAGCACGTAGACGAAGAGCCCGAAGAGCGCGTGCCACGGCAGAGCCCCGCGCCTCACGTCCGGCGCCGCGCCGGGGAAGAAGAACGTCACGAACCCAAATATCCACTGCAGATCGAGCACACCTTACATTAGCCGATCCGCCGGAAGAAAACTCTGCAAAATCCTGCATGCGCAGGCCATGGCAACGGCCGGTTCGAGTTACCTGGATTCCGTAGAGAGAAATGGCTCCGATCCCGAGCCAGGAGTGCAGGCTGTAGAGGTTAGCGATCCCGCTCTCGTTGTGGAACTTGAAGGCGCAGTAGATCCCGACGGCGCCGAGGACGATGGCGATCGCGTGGAGGATCAGGTGGGTCAGCTTGGCCGTGTCGTGGCTCAGTCCCGGAAATACCTTGTAGACCATTATGGCTGCCAGGACGGATTATTTGAGAGAATAAACCGATCTGTGTTCTAGTAGATGTGTACACTGTACAGTACCACCGACAGAGGCAAAAAAAGATCAGGGAATTCTTGTACGGTTCTTTAGCCTTACCTTCACTGCCAAGGATAATGAAGCCGATCAGCATAAGAACGGGGTGAACCTGCATTTTACAGCACAAGAAAAATATGAACAATTGAACTGATGGTCTCGAAATAACAACGGCAATTAAGTTAAATTATGCCACACTACGGCCATAAATCCTAATTTAAACAGCATCAATCAACCCAGTCTGGGTTTTTCAGTGATCCTTTCGGGACTGACAGGCAAGAGGGCAGAGAATTTAATTAGGCTCCTGTGCAAAAACTTGCACTAGTACCCGAAATATAAATCTGAGGATAAGGATGGCTTTCCACGTGCTCTGTCCAATCTTATCATGCTTTGAAGTCTCACCGCTATTTTATTGGGTCCAATTAAATTCTGATCTACAAGTGCCAGAACATTCATTGACAAGGAACATGAGCTAGCTGCAGGGCAATCGAGATTCAAGAGCAGTTGAATTTCTCAATTGCAGCATTTTTGCTTGTCCCCCCGATCCCCATTTCGAGCATGGTTCTCCCCTAGATACCACTACCTCTGTTCCAAAACGTAAGATGCTTTAACAGTTCAATTTACCACCTCCGTTTCTAAATGTAAGACGTTTTAGCACAGTGAATCAATCGGACACAAGCCAAGAAACCAACAGCTCGAAGCCAGAGCTGAGGCGAGGCTATTCATGTGATACGGGGCCGGGGTGAAGAATAATATTTCCCTACAACCTCAAGGGAGGTATACCGAATAATTCTCTCTGTCCCTAAAGCTTCCACGGTGATGTGACTTGCAACTGAAGCGATCGTAAGCCTGTGCCTATCCGACGGGGGCGGTTTGCAACAGGGGAAAAGAAGAAGAAGAAAACAGAGCGACGACTCACGTTGAAGATGAGGTTCTTGTTGACGGCCTCGAGGGCGAGGCCGCCGCGGAAGTGGATGCACCAGACGAGCACCATGGCCGCCGCCGCCGCGCCCAGCGCGTGCGCCGCGTAGGTGAAGGGCGTCGCCTTCACGCCCAGCGCGCCCGCCATCTCGCCCTGCCTGCCTTCTTTCTCCTCTGGTCCCGGGCAGGGGTGGCTCACTCTCTGTCTGCCTGGCCGGCTGGAAGCAGCTCGCCTCGATGGAGGCACGACGAGAGGCGGGGGAGTGAGGAGAAGCGTGTGCCCTGCGCGCGGCCTAGAGCAGAGAGCAGCGAGCAGCGAGCGAGAGGAAAGCCGAGTCTTGGCTTTTGCTTTCGCCTCTTTGGCTTCGGGTCCGTTGATGTGGTGTGTGGACGACTCGGGTTGGTGTATAGGGCGGATGCTGACAAGGCCGGGAAGGCGTCTTCATCCATGCGTGGATCTGGAGAGGTATAGATGGGATTTGACGGGAAGGTTTTACCTGCACGTCTGCATTTCTGTATCCTTCCGTGGGAACTCCCAAAACGGAGTCGCTGGACGGTGGCCCCGTGCGGGTTTACTTATTTGTGCTCCGCCCGTATGGAAGGAGGGTGGCAGCGTGCTCAAGGTTTTCTTTTTGCGACTGTGCAATAGCAAAGACTTTTTTTTTTAGGGGAAATAGCAAAGACTTTCTGTTAATTAACTATTTAACTATAAGCACAAGAGCACGATCATACTGTCTGGCCACGATGGCTACAACCTGATGATTAAGCCAAGTAGGCATTTTTTTTCTTTCACTGGAGTTGCTATAATAAGATGGGCGTCGGGCGTTGGATGCCATGGACCATGGTTGATTGATGATTGATCCGTTCCGTCCGTAACCGGCAGAGCCTAGTTCCCGTGATCGTCCCGTCAACCGGATTTGGGGTCGCTGCGATGGGGCACACCGCTGCAATGAATTATCTGCAAGCTGGGCCTGCCCGCCGTGCGATGCCGATACATGTGAAGACGACGAGTTAAGTCTATTTTAAACCTTAATATTGTAGAGCACGACGTAGATAAACCTCGATGTTTGAATTCCTGAAATTGGTACCTTAACCTTATCGATCCCGGTCTAAATAAACCTTCAGGCAGTTTAACGAGTGGATTTGATGACGTTGCATTCACAGACCGGAATTGCTATCTTTGACCAAGTTATTGACTAGCCTCTCCATACCTAAAAAAAATTCCTCTGCCTAGTCCATCTCCTTCCTCCCGTTCTTGTTCGATCCGCCGCCGCCAGAGACGTTCAACCCCGCCCGTGCCCCTGGCGAGCTCGCGCTCGACCACTGCCCCACGCAGGCATGGCTCGCCGTCGCCGGCGAGGACACCGCAGCGCTGCCGCCTTCTTCTCTTTCCTCCTTCGTCTCCCTTCTCCCTCCTCCCGAGCACGCGCAGCGGCGCAGGGCATGCACGGCCGACGACCGCGCCTCCACGGTCTGCGCCGATGACCGCCTTCACTGACCGCCCGTCCAGCTGCTTTAAACCCGCAGGCCATCTCGCTGTTGACTGCTGCTGCTCCTCCATCCCTGCGCGGTGACGTAGGGCTGCCAGTGGAGCACTCGCCGGTGACGGTGACTCGAGGACCGGAGGACGCCGGTACTTGGCGGATCAGCGGCTACGTCAGATCAATCAAGGATTGTCGAGTGGTAGTTTGCTATACGTGCATAGCTAGCTACCTGGCAAAACGAAAATATTGCCCCATTGATCAACTAGCTAGCCTCAAGATCAATACAGCAAGCTTTGGTAGCCAGCTTGCTACGTACGTTAGTGTTTTCTCCTGAAAGAATCGATCAAGCGTGGCTTGTGTATTTGCACGTCTCGCCGGAAAGCAATCCACGTGTCATACTACTTCGCCAGTGTACGTACACATTCGACCGCCGGAAAGTAGTCGCCGTGGAGCGATCGGGGCCTAGTCAACAACGACATTAGGCCACGCACGGGTAGCCGCGCTCAGGCACGTCTCCATGATCCCCGTCGCCGCCTGCTCCATTCGCAGTGCCACAGCCAGGTTCGGCGACGCAGCAGCGTGCGCATGCACCAGCGCAGGCTTAGGACGTGCACGACTCGAATCCAGAGTTCTCTGGTTTAAAATTTAAATATTAAATATTTCTCTATTTCTTTCTCATGCTGACAGGTGGGCCCCCAAAACATGTGCTGCATAATTCACTCATCCCGGCCTTTTCTGTTTGAATACGGCCTAAAGGTCAAAAACGATCGGGATTGAAGAAGTCAGGGTATCAATTTCAGGGATTTGGACGTCAAGGTTCATTCATGGCGTGCTCTACAACCTCAGGGTTTAAAATAGACTTCACTCGAAGATGACCGGGTTGAATGGAAGGGCGCGCACGTGGTCCACGTACCAGATCGAGAAGCCCTTTATCTGCCGGTCATGATTTCGCGTCTGAACCGATTGGAATGGCAGGTAGGTCAACTCATTTATTTTATTCTGTGGAAAATTGTTGATTTATTCATTTTTAATTATGGCAGTACAACAAACACAAAAATAAAAATAAAAACTACAACCAGATCCGTAGAGCATTGGAGCGAGCCGAAGACGCGTCGCCGCAAGCGCTCCTCCCTAGCCAGAGCGGGGCAAAACTTGTTGTAGTAGACAGTCGGAAAATTGTCGTGTTAACGCACCATAGGACCAACGCACCAAAACATCAACCGTAGATATTGAAGAGTAGCATAGATCTGAAGGATCCAACTAAAGACACACGAATGTAGACGAACTACGAGCAAATCCATCAAGGACATATCCGTCGGGCACACACTTCCACACGCACATCAACGATGCTAGAGGCACCACCGGGACGAAGGCTAGGCGAGGAGAACTTTATTCCATCTTCAAGGAGCCACCGTCGTCACGTCTTCCCAAACAGGACACAAACTCTGACAAAACTCAAAGAAACGTCTAGATACCGAGCCATCCTGCCGGCAAAAACCAAGATCCACCGTGCCGCCATGGCTCTAAGGCCATTGGAGAAAAGGCGGACCACCAGCGGCACCGACGGAAGGCAGAGAAAACCGGAAGCGACTGTTCTGCTCGCGAGCACAAGTGAGCACTTTATCATGACCAGCCGATAGCGCATTGGGATGTGCGTCGCTGAATTACTGAGCCAGCGCGTCGAGCGGCATTAAATCGCGAGGGGATGGAATACGGCGTACTGTCGCCGTGTACGCCGCGTCGGGACGGAGCCCGCGGATGGCGCCGTGACTGCCTTTCCCCTGAGCCGTGGCTCGGGACGTCAGCTGGTTACCTGATCCGTGGCTCAGGAAAGCGAATCTCGTCAGTAGGCGCAGGCCTGGCCAGTAAATGGCTACGGAGGCAAACAGCGCCACTGTCTCCCACCTCTCGCCAGTCTTTCTTGTGTCCGCCATTGACGCCGGCAGAGATCTGCGGAAGAAGGAGTGCACGGCGGCGAGTATCGTCGATGGAGTTCCTGATGCAACCAATTAGGAGGTAAGGCAAAAATCCCTCACCCCCCGTACTCTTGCCCCGCCCCCAATCAGTTGTCCACAGTGATTATGATTGTTCATTGTGTAAGTGGTCCTGATCCATAATGGATTTGTTGGACTGCAGGTCCGCGGTGATGGAGGAGGTGAATGACAACCAGTTGCCAATGGAGCCGGTGCACTACCCAGCGGTTGCGACAGTGGCGGAGGAGCTGTCCCCCATGGCCACTATAAGCGTTGACGGGCAGACCTGTGCGGTGGATGGGGCAGCTGCGGCTGAGCGGGATGATGAACCGCAGGCGTCTGAGCAATCCATTGGCCAAGTTGATCCGAAAACACCAGGATGGACTCGCAGGTAACCTCTGACTGTACAATTTCTTGCACTGGGGATTGTTCTGTTCTTCTCTGCTCTAGGATGCATAGACATGCGGGAAAAAAATCGAATCAAATAACAAATCATTTGTCATGCCCTAAGGCTACAGCAGTACAATCTTATGTGTTCTGCTGTGCCTCAACACGGCTTTCATCAGTAGTGTCAAATTCCATGTACAAGTATTTCTTGTTGTGATCAACGTTTGCGCACATACAACACCGGCACTGACCTGACTTTGCTGGTGGGTCAACTGGTAGTTGAATGATGTGAGTCGCATGCACAATTGTCTCGAAATCGATGATAGCCACATCCAACTATGCACCATTTGGAAATTATCAGTTCATACATTTTGATTCTATTAATATATTTAATTCATTTATTCCCACTACAAAAATATGATGCATTTATTCCCACTACAAATATATTATGAAGACAAGCATTTCACGATTATATTAATTTTTTCCTTTATTTATAGTGCTGACTGTTTGCGTCGTACAACTACTGAACCGACGAAGAAAAGAGCGAACCATTAGTCTCCCTTGCCCTGGGGAGATGCCTCTGTGTTTTCATACCAGCCGGCGATTCACAATCTGCAACCTACAAATTAGAAAATATGACCGGCGCAGTAGTGATGCTCTGTTTTGCAAAAACTAAATTATGATGCATGGTATGCACACCTAATCTGGTATGAAATAACTGGTATACCAAAACTTATAAAACATGAGGGCAAACAAAAAATGTAGGCTGGACTAAAAGTTAGTTGGTTAGACAGGGTGAAAATATTAGTGATCAGGCATGTAGATAATTTTCAGTTGCATATTTTGGGGATTATGAAAGACTGATATAGGAATCGTATGGATAACAATTAGGATTGGTGTGTATGTTACCCCTGACACCATAGCTGTACTGGGACAATATAAAGGATAGCAGTCTTGGGGCGTTGACGAGGCATTGTATATAAAAAGAGTGTGATGAACCGGAAGAACATAATTTATATGGCAAGATTCCAGAAAATGCAGTTTTGAGTTAAACATCCATCATGATGCTGATGTGAATAATCCTTGAAATGCAGGGTTAGAATTGGAGCTGCTGCTCCTGGCAGGGCTCCTTGCCCTGGGCGAACCAGTGCCCTTGAGAAAGCAATTCGGGGGTTTGGTGACAAGCCTGGAAGCATTGTGGTTGTGCCAGAACTGGGCACAAGCTTTGATACACTTGGGGAGGCCTATGACTTCTACAATCTCTACTCGTGGGAGAAGGGGTTTGGAATAAGATATGGGAAGAGTAGGCTGAATGTGGAGAGAACAAAGTGCATGCAGGAAATTGTTTGCGGGTGTGCGGTATGCATTTCTATAATTATATGGATTACTTTCATACATGTGTTGTTGTTCTATGGTTCGTGTAACCTGACACGTCTATGATTGCATTACTGTTTTATGCAGGGTAAACCGGGTGTGGAAAACACAAGATCATGCCGTTGTGAATGCCCGGCATTAATAAGACTGCTTCGCACAAAGGACAATGGTTGGTACATAGCTGAGCACCATGAGCAGCACACCATTCGCTATCTCCTACATATGGGCAGACAATACACTGGCCTTCACACAAGCACATCGATGCTTACAACAGAGACTTGGTCGAGCAGTTGCGACAAAACAATGTTAACCTAGCCAAAGTGCACAACATAATTGGACGCTTCTTTGGTTCAATGGAAAAGGTGCCTTTCACAAAAAGAGCTCTCAAGAATTTGTGTGGTAAAATAAATAGAGAACAGTCGGAGGATGATGTGAGGAAGACCATGGAGGTGTTTGCAGAGCTGGGCTCAAGAGATCCTCACTTCACCTATCGTGTGCAAGCAGATGAGGATGGTCGGATAGCAACTCTTATGTGGGCAAATGGGAGCAGCAGGTTGCAATACACATTCTTTGGAGATGTCGTAACCTTTGATACAACATACAGAACAAACCTGTACAACATGCCATTTGGTCTGTTTGTGGGTGTGAATAATCATTTCCAGAGCATCATCCTGGCCGGTGTTCTTGTCCGTGATGAAAAGGTGGAGGCATTTGAGTGGGTTTTCACAGAATTCATTAGGATGATGGGTGGGACTGCACCGAGGACAATTCTAACAGGTGTGATGCCTAGTTGTAAAGGAACTATCTGTGCTAACAATGTATGTAGTTGTTTCGAAATCATTGTTGTCTAACAGTGATGTGTGATGTTTTGCAGATCAATGCCAGGCTATGGAGGTCGCCATTAAAAATGTGATGCCGCAGACGGCACACCGTTGGTGCAAGTGGCATGTGCTGAAGAAGGCAAAAGAATCACTTGAATCGCTGTACTCGAAGAAGAGCGAGTTTAGGGCAGAATTTCACAAGGTAGTAAATCACATGCTTACAATCGATGAATTCGAGGAAGCTTGGAAGATCTTGGTGGAGAAATATAGTTTGAAGACACATGACTACATGAGGCAGTTGTATGACATAAGACACAAGTGGGCGAAGCCTTATTTTAAAGGAGTTTTTTGTGCTAAGATGAGCAGCACCCAGCGCAGTGAAAGTGCAAACCACATGTTGAAGAACTACATACCGCCTGGTTGTCCCATGCATATGTTTGTGAAGAAATACATGAGACTACAATTTGACAGGGAAGCCGAGGAGAACTACAAGGAGAAGCGGACACAGATAGTAAGTCATATTTTGTAATGGCGACTTGCTGTGTGGTAGTAACATGATCACTGATTTTGATGCATCTATGTTTCAGGGTAGACCGCTGTACAGAGCAAACTTAGCTATAGAGAGGCATGCTGGTAAGATATACACGCGAGCTATGTTCGAGCAGTTTGGACATATTCTTTATGAGTGCGGCGCATACCAAGTGGAGGAGCTGGAGAAAGGAAAATTGTATCTTGCCATTCATACCGATGCTGCTAGGAGGGAGAAGTGGTGTAGGGTGTCATATAAGGTAGCTATTCTTGAAGGAGGTGATGAATATGACTGTGAGTGTGGGCAATTTGCACACATGGGGCTGCTTTGTAGCCATGTTGTGAAGGTATGGTAACTGCTGAAAATTAAGCAACTCTTATTGTAGATATGCGTACAATGCGTGCAATCTGCTGTGTACTAAGACATGAAAACTGACCATTGCAGGTGCTGGATTTCATCCGTGTTACAGAGATACCGCAAAAACACATTGTGAAGCGATGGACCAGGGACGCACGGGACATACTGCCAGCCCACCTTACTCAATATCAGAGAGATAATGCTCACAACAATCCTTTCAGCTTCAGGCATTTCAATATGTATATGCATGCCATGGAGTTGGTTCGAATGGGCGATGCAAGCGTGGAAGCATATGGCAAATTCATGACTCTCATCAAGGATTGCCTGGTCCAAATGGAACCATTCTTGGAAATAAGGGATGGCCTCGGACTGGAGGACAGGATTGGTCAGCATGGAGATGGTGCTAATGCAAGGGAAAATGGTGATGAGCTTGCTGCCCATACGACAGTTGTTGGGGATATTACTACTGGGCATAAACCGGCCTACCTGGGCCGGATTAACTTCATCAGTAGATCAAAGGTGTTAAAGCCTGAAGAGGCAGATAAAGGCCCAGGGCCCGTAGTCGGTTTACAACCTGTTAGCCGTACATCGACGTTTGTGCATATACTTGTACTGTAAGTTAGGAACAAGGAGGGACCAACCCGGATACGAGTATGAACCGGTGTTGGGACTCTCTAAACCGGCGGGCGTCACCCGTGTATATAAGGGGGCGACCTAGCGGCGGTTCGGGGAGGACAGACAACAACTCGAGACATAGGCGAAGCTTGTTTGCTCCCTAGTCATCGAAACCCCATCAATTCCATCACAACTAGACGTAGGCTTTTACCTTCCTTGAAGGGGCCGAACTAGTATAAACTCTCTTGCGTCCTTGTGTCCGCTTTAACCCCTTCAAGCTAACCCGTCGCGATGGCTCCATGACTAAGTCCTTTCTCTAGGACATCTGCCGTGACAAAACCACGACAGTTGGCGCCCACCGTGGGGCTATCGCACGATGGTTTCCGGTTCTTGGAGGGCCGCTTTGAAGGACTCGAGGGCTATGCTGTAGGCTGGATGACTAAGAGTCGTCGCGGCAGGTTCTACATCGACGACGCAGGCTGGGGCCCCGAGGCCGGCTCAGTTGAGTACGGGTACCGGGTCCCCTTTGGTAGCATTCACGTTTTCATTGGTAAGATCGGTGAACCGGGCCCTGAGCCAGACATCTGCACCGACCTCATCGAGACGGCTCAGCGTGCGCAATCCTCCCGGGTTAAACCGGCCATGAAGCGTGCCTTCGTGGGAGTCATCCATGGAGGAAGTCATGAGGACGGATCGGGATTTCGCGGGGCGACTGTCATTTGTTCCAGTGACGAATCTTCGACCGGAGAAACCGAATCTCTTTATCAGCTACAAGATGGCCGGATTGGGAGCTGTTCCGATGGCGACAGTATTCCGGACCCCTCTGATCTGCCCAACCGGGTTGGAATATTCATGGCCGGAACACAAGCAGCGCTTCATTCTTCGACAGCTGCGGCAACGATTTTCGGTTCAGCAGCAGCGACGGCCGCCGGGGCAGGAGGCCCTGTGCGCCCACCGGCTCAGGTTCTATCAGAGCTATTTGATGCGTTGGCTGTGCTTATGGCAGAAGTTAATCCGCCAGATCAGGACGTTCACAATACGGAGATTGCAAGGATAAAGGAACAGATCACCCAGGCCAAAGCGGATCCGGCGGCTGAGGACACCAGGATGGCCGCAGAGCGGGCTGCTTTAGACGCACAGGCCTACAGGCTTATGTTAGACCAGAGCGCATCACATGAAGTCATGAGGAGGAAGCACCGATCCCGCTTACCTCCGGTTTTCGAGGCCAGAGACCTTTTCAACACTCCAGGGCCAAGAGCCGGCAATCCGCTGGAGGGGAACCGGGCAGAAGCCCCTGGGACCGGTGCACCGGTTCAGCCTCGTCAAATCGACCCGCCTCGTCGAAACACCGTTGTACCTCAGGCTGCTTTAACACCCCCGGGTCACTACTCCAACCCAATGGACAATCTTGTTGCGCTGCTGCACGGCTGGAGGCCATTCCAATTGAAGGTGACTCGCCGCAGGCAGTAGAGACACGGCGGGTCAAGGAACTTCTAAGGACCGCTTTGGCCCAACAGGAAGCATACTCGTACAGCCGCGACCGGATCCACTCGACCCCTCGTCCAAGGCGGAGCTATAACAGACATATGGATGAACCGGCAGTGTCGATTAATGAACGACGTGGGGCACCCCAGGACAACAACCCAGCGGGTGGTGCTGATGACGCTCAGGGAGTGGTGGACCGGGCCCGCGCGTGCAGGGAGGCCGAGTTAGCCGCACAGCATCAGGCTCGGCAGCTCACGCCGGTTCATCCAACCACCTTTGACTAAACCTGGTGTTACTTCCAGTTCTTTGGGGGTGCCTTGCCTTATCCCCGCTTTACGTAACGTGCGCCTGCCCAAGGATTTCAAAGGCCCGCGCAAGGTACCAAATTACACGGCGGATCAACCTCTAGAGACATGGGTGGAGAGCTATGAGATGGCCATGGAGATGCTCGATGTGGATGACGCGGCGTGTGCAAAATACTTCACCATGATGCTCGAAGGAATGGCCCGTACTTGGTTAAAAAGCTTACCGGCTAATTCTATCAGTTCATGGGCCCAATTACGGGTCCGGTTTATCAGCAATTTCAAAGATACCTGTAAACAACCTATGTCGATAGTGGACTTAGCTGCATGCGTCCAGGAGGAAGGAGAATCAAAGACTCATTGGGTGCGCCGGGTTTCACAAGTGTTGCACTCCTCAGACCGCATCAACGCTGACACCGCAGTATTAACCCTAGAGGGCAACTGCCGGTTTGGACCCCTGAAGCTGAAGTTGGGACGGATGAAGCGTCATTGCATCGACATGGGGACTCTCATGGCCGCTTTGGTGAAATATGCTGATTCTGATAGTACCAAGGATCCCGAATCTGATGATGACAAGACAAGGAAGGGAAAGAAGAACAGCAGCTCCAAAGGTTAGCAGCATCATTGGGTAGGCAATGGCGGAGGAGGAAAGCATAAAGTGGACGGTAATATGGACTTTGTGGCTAATACCAACGCACAGAACAATGGCCAGCGACGCAAGGGTAGGCCAAGAAATCGTAGTGGGTCACCCAACCCAAACCCAAACCGCCTAAACTACACTAAGCCAGCCCTATCCAAAACATGGGACGAAGGAGGAACCAGCAAACCACCTTTGGAAGGATTGCTTTATTATGCAGGAGTTCAAGAATTCTAATAACTTCCGGTATGATCGCGAATCTGGCGATGGCTCAGGGTCTGGGCCGGGCTACGGTGGAGGAAGGTTCCGGTTCAGGGTTTAATGGTAATCCGGGTGGAAATAATGGTCAAAATAATCGGAACAACCAGGGTGGTTACAACCAACAGCAGCAGCAGTCGGGTTACCAGAGCAACCCAAAGCAGTTGAGTGGTGGACAGTACCATGTCTTTACCACTAGCTTGGACAAGCGAGACCGGAAGGTTAAGAGGCAGGCAGTCAACTCTGTTGAACCGGCCATACCCCGTTATCTACGTTGGTCTGAACAGCCGATCATATGGAGCAGAGAAGATCACCCACCCTAGGTTGATAATCCGGGTCAGTTGGCTCTGGTGGTGGCGCCTCAGGTGGGAGGTTATAAGTTTACCAAGGTGCTCATGGATGGAGGGAGCAGTATTAACATCCTGTACTATGAGACCTTCCGACGTATGGGGCTAACAGATAAGAATCTCAAACCGTCTAATACAGTATTCCACGGTGTAGTGCCTGGCAGATCAGCATATCCCGTTGGTAAGATAGCTCTGGAAGTGGCCTTTGGGGATGATCATGATTCCAGGTCGGAGACATTGACGTTTGAGGTGGTGAAAATCCAAAGTCCATATCATGCCCTGTTTGGGCGACCGACATACGCCAAGTTTATGGCTCGGCCCTGTTATGTATATTTGCAGCTCAAGATGCCGGGTCACAAGGGGACAATAACGGTTCATGGAAGACACAAAATCGCTTTGGAATACGAGGAAGGAGATGCGGCTTATGCAGAGTCTGTTTGTGCCACCAAGGAGTTGAAGTACTATAAAGACAATGTTGATCCGGCGGACATGACTCCGTTGAAGAAGCCAACTACGGAGCATGATCCGGCCCTGAAGTTCAAATCGGCAGCAGAGACTAAGCTTGTTGATTTCGTACCTGGCGATTCGTCCAAGCAGTTTAGCATCAGTGCCAACTTGGATCCGAAATAGGAAGGCGCGCTCATCGAGTTCATCCGTGAGAATCGGGGCATTTTCGCATGGAAACCTTCTGACATGCCAGGTGTACCGAGGCAACTCGCTGAGCACACACTTAATGTGGATCCTAAATACAAACCGGTGAAACAGCTCCTCCGCCGGTTTAACGAAGAAAGGCGCAAGGCGATTGGAGAAGAGGTAGCCAGGCTCTTAGCAGCTGGCTTTATTATTGAAGTTTTTCACCCTGAGTGGCTTGCCAATCCGGTGCTGGTCCTCAAGAAAAACGGCACCTGGCACATGTGTGTGGATTACATAGATCTTAATAAGGCTTGTCCAGCAGATCCTTTTGCCCTCCCCCATATTGATCAAATTATTGATGCTACGGCGGGTTGTGAGCGTCTAAGTTTTTTGGATGCGTATTCTGGCTATCATCAGATCAAAATGGCAGTTAAGGACCAGGAGAAGACAACATTTATAACTCCCTTTGGAGCCTTCTGCTATGTGTCTATGCCCTTCGGGCTCAAGAGTGCCCAGGCAACTTACCAACGGTGTGTACAAAATTGTCTTCACAAGCAGATTGGCCGTAATGTACATGCTTACGTGGATGATATCGTGGTTAAATCCAGGGAGAAGGAGACTCTGATTGATGATTTGAAAGAAACCTTTGATAATCTGAGAACATACAAGATGATGCTTAATCCGGACAAGTGTGTTTTTGGTGTACCGACAGGCAAGCTATTGGGTTTTCTAGTGTCCAACAGGGGAATTGAGGCTAATCCGGAGAAGATCACAGCTATCACCTCCCTGGCTAAACCGAAGTGTATCAACAATGTTCAACGCCTGGCAGGCAGGATTGCTGCGCTAAGCCGGTTTATCAGTCGCCTGGGTGAGAAGGCAATCCCTTTGTATCAGATGTTGAAAAAGACAGATCAGTTTGTCTGGAGTTCTGCTGCTGATGAAGCGTTTGAGGACTTAAAGCGACAATTGGCCAATCCGCCTGTGCTCGCCGCTCCCGTTGACAAGGAGCCATTGCTGCTATATGTTGCTGCTAATGTTCGGTCCGTCAGTGTAGCTATTGTGGTAGAGAGAAAGGAGGCAGGTAAGGAGCATCCAGTTCAATGTCCGGTTTATTACATCAGCGAGGTGCTCATTGAGTCCAAGCAAAGGTATCCGCATTGGCAGAAGCTGGTGTATGGAGTCTTTATGGCAAGCCGGAAGCTTAAACAATATTTCCAAGGGCACTCAATTACGGTGGTCAGTTTTGCTCCTTTGGGAGATATCATCCAGAACCGGGAAGCAACTGGCCGGATTGCAAAGTGGGCCATAGAGCTGGGGCCGTACGGTTTGAAGTATGTGCCTCGGACAGCGGTTAAGTCTCAAGCACTTGTTGATTTCATCAATGATTGGACGGAAATGCAAGCACCTGAAGAAAAGCCGGATCATACGTATTGGACCATCCATTTTGACGGATCCAGGCAGTTGGAAGGCTCGGGGGCTGGAGTCGTATTAACTTCCCCACGAGGTGATAAGTTTTGTTATGTTCTCCGTTTAATGTTCCCTTGTACTAACAATGCAGCTGAGTATGAAGCCTTGCTTCATGGTCTCCGGATGGCTAAGGAGATGAATCTAAGTCGAGTTAAGTGCTTCGGTGACTCGGACCTTGTGGCCCAGCAAGTGTCTGGCACTTGGGACTCCAAGGACCCACTCATGGCAGCATATCGTCATGAGGTGGATACTGTCGCAGGTTATTTCAAAGGCTATCAGGTGGATCACGTGGACCGGCGGAAAAATGAAGCGGCAGACGCTTTAAGCCGGCTGGGCTCTCAGCGCAAACCGGTCCCACCCAATGTTTTTCTGGATGTGCTGCACAACCCGTCAGTCAAGATCCCTGGTGAAGAGGATTTGGCTATTCCTGATCCGGAGGCTCGATTGGTGGCGGCTCTTCATGTTATTCCGAATTGGACGTTTCCTTACCTGGCGTACAAGAACCGGGGTGAGTTGCCAGAGGATGAAATTCTAGCAAGGCAGATAATCCGGCGATCCAAGTCCATGGCTATCATCAACGGCGAGTTGCATCATTGCAGTATATCAGGGGCTTTCCAACACTGTGTGTCTCCTGAAGAAGGCCGTGAAATCTTGCGTGAGATCCACGAAGGAGATTGTGGTCACCACGCCGGTTCAAAGTCTCTGGTGGCAAAAGCATTTCGCCATGGATTTTATTGGTTAACTGCTCATGCTGATGCGGAGGATCTGGTCAAACGGTGTGATGGTTGCCAAAGGTTTTCAAGGCGCGCTCATGTACCGGCTCAAGAATTGAGAATGATTCCGATTACTTGGCCGTTTGCGACTTGGGGGCTGGATATGGTAGGGCCTTTCAAAAAGGTCTAAAGATAAGAAGACCCACCTCCTGGTGGCGGTTGACAAGTTTAAAAAGTGGGTGGAGGCAGAACCTGTTAGCAAGTGTGATGCGGCCACGGCGGTTCAGTTCATCAAAAAGGTGATTTTCCGGTTTGGCTTTCCGCACAGTATTATCACAGATAATGGTACCAATTTATCCAAAGGTGCTATGAAGGAGTTCTGCGAACGAGAGCACATCCGGCTTGACGTTTCATCAGTGGCACATCCACAGTCCAATGGTCAAGCAGAAAGAGCTAATCAAGAGATCTTGAGAGGCATCAAGCCCCGGCTCATGGTTCCTTTGCAGAGAACGCCGGGTTGTTGGGTAGAAGAATTACCATTTGTGCTATGGAGTATCAATACAACACCCAACAGATCAACAGGATACACACCGTTATTCATGGTTTATGGAGCGGAGGCAGTTCTCCCCAGTGATATCCGGCATGATTCACCTCGTGTCACAGCTTATATTGAAGCGGACAACGAGACAGCACGGCAAGATGCTTTGGACCGGTTGGATGAAGAGCGTGACATCGCAGCCGCCCGATCGGCGATTTACCAGCAGGATCTTCGTCGTTATCATAGTCGCCGGGTCAGAACCAGAACCTTTCAGGAAGGAGATTTGGTGCTTCGGCTCATCCAAGATCAGACTAACATGCATAAGCTATCCCCACCTTGGGAGGGGCCTTTCGTGGTCAGCAAGAATCTGCACAATGGTTCGTACTATCTGATCGATATTCGAGAGCATAAGGACTCACGTACATCGGAGGAGGAGACTAACCGGCCGTGGAATATAGCTCATCTTCGGCCTTACTACACCTGAGCCATTGGCTACACTTATGTACATATTACGATAATGTATATATTATGATTAAATATAATAAACCGGAACCTCAGCTAAAGCGGGGTATCTATTCTTTTACATCATGTGAGGTTACACGGAGTTGCTCTAAAGCGGCCTCCGATTTACCCCTTGAGTTCGCTTTGCTAAAAGCATCGTGTTATATCACTTGGAGGATTGGTCGTGTCCGAACCAATACCATGCCTCTTGATAGGTGAAAGCCACCAGATCACTTGGGGACTTGGTCATGTCTGAACCAGTCATGCCTCTTGGTCGGCCTAAGGCCACAGAATCACTTGGGGGCTTGGTCGAACCCGAACCATGACCACGCCATTTGGTCGGCATAAATGCCACGGTTTCATCTGGGGACCTGGCTGATTAGAACCATAGTTACACCTAACGGGAACTTGGTCGTGTTTAGCCATGGTAATGCCATTTGATCAGCTTAAATAAAACTTTTCTTTTGCTTCACACTTTTCTTTGAAGGGATTTTTTTTGCTTTTCATTGTGTTTCTTAAACCGACATTTTTTTTTTCAATTGACGGAACACAGTTCACGTCAATCCGGAGGCTATTTGACCGGTTTGATCCGTGTTGTTAACATCCTCTTATGGAGTAACACGGTGTTTATTATAACCCGGCACGGTTTACATGGTAAACCAGCGTCATATATATATACATGAGCTGTTATCTCCTCCAACAGTATGGGTTTGCAAAACTCTGCTTCAAGATTGGCCAAGCCAACTTCACGCTCAATGACGGCAGGTATCATGTATCTCAAAATTTGGTCATACTTAAAATTTTGTTTTCATATATGCAGACATCATATTCCGCCTGACGGTACAACCGCGGTGGCACTTGACGAATTTTTCATTTCAGAAAGTGTTTTGGAAAGTTCATTGCCACAGGAAGAACAAATTATGCACGAAGGCATATCAACATCAAAGGTATCAGCAAGCCTATTACAAGGCAACATGGTGCCCATAATAATATAATTGTTTTTCGCGAAGAAGAGGCAGTTTTAAACCGGCGTCCGGGTCAAGCTTGGTCATCAGCCTGGCCTGATGGTTGTGGGTCGTCCTGCACCGCTTCAGCCTCCGTATCCCTACCCAGTGGCTGGAAATCCACAGTTGTCCAGTCGATTCCCATTAATGCTTGAAAAACAGCTTCATCATGGATCAGCAAGGACGAGTCAATATCGGGAGCGTAAGTATGCTTACGGATTGGAGGAATCAGATTTTCCGATTCATGGATTGGCGCAGCTATTCGCTTGTTCTGACTGTCATATTGCGCTTGATAACGAGACAAGTCTACTTCCTCAGCCAACTGACAAGCTAGTGGACGCACCTCCCGGTTTATCGCTCGCAGATCCGCTTCACCGAATTCTGATCCGTCTTCCTTCAAGCTGGGATAGCCCTGAGCCGCTTCAACAGGATCAAAATCCGGCACCCAGGCTTTTGCCCGGATTAAAGCATTGATTGCGCCGGTTCGAGCAGCAGATTTCTTTAGCTCTTCAATCTGGGCAGGAGCACCGACAGTTTCATCAGAGTATCTTGAATCAAAGTAGGCGCCGGTTTGTTATGAGAGGCGGTACAGATGATCCGCTGGGCACCAGTATACAATTGTTCAACCAATGTATAGGCGGCTTTTAGCTTCTTCCGTACATCTGACCCCAAGTGACCAATGCGTGTCCCTGAAATAACATAAAGGGTTAATAAACCGGCGACTTTGTCAGAAGACAGAGCCAATTCAGTAGGAAAACTGGCTTACCAAAGATAGCAGCAGTCATGGCATGCACGTGCCGCTTTATGCTGGTCAGTTCATCTGCCACTGGTTTTAGTGCAGCCTCAGCATCCTCTGATCGTTTGATCAAAGCGGATTTCTCAGTGGCCCAGTCTGCCCGTTTCTTCTTGAAGTTCTCCTTAAGTTGTTCCATGGCGCTTAAAATACTGGCCAATTCCTCTTTTGCTTTGGAGGTTTCAGCTTGTTGGGTTTTCAGGGCTTCTTGAAGATCGATGACTTGGTTCTCTTTCGTCTTCAGCTCCGCCTGCATGCATACAGATATATGCTTCAACAAATTGGGAGAAGGATTCAAGTACCAACCACATAACAAGTTATGCGCTTAGTACTTGGGGGCTAATGCATATTTGATCTAAAGCGGCCTCCGGTTTACCCCTTTCATCTTTCGATTGTTTACAAAGTCCCAAGATCAATACAAGTATTCAACTTGGCACTTGGGGGCTAATGGCTAATTGATCGTATATATTCTGAAATGGCAGTTTCAATTACTTAAAGTACCGGTTTAACTACGCTAAAGATTGAACCGGCCCTTGGGGGATACATCAGCAAATTTCAAAGCAACAAGATTTATATTATTTAAGTCCCGGTTTGAAAGAATATTCCAAACCAGCCCTTGGGGGCTAGGAGAGTCAGGAATGGAAGCATACAAGCAGGAAGGAGCATATGGAAATTACCTCATATTTGTCTTTCATCATGTTGACCAGACCGGCTTCATAGTCACGGCTGGTATACAGCCGGTTCAGATAGCCGGAATGGATATCTTGGGCGTTCAGAGCAGCGTAAGTCGTCAGATCAGCGTTCCACTTGCCTTTACCAAAGGCAGCAAGTTCTTCCTTGGCAGAATGTTTGGATAAAGCGACATGATTGTTTGGCTCAGTATGGCCAGTACCAGTAATGACAACCTCATCATCTTTGGTACCGCCGGTTTGCATTGGAGCTGTTGGCTTGTCAGTAGGCTTTGCTGGACCGGTGGAGCTTTAAATCCGGATGGAACCTATAGGCTGATGGGTAGGACCTGAGGTCTCAGTAGGTCTCTCTTCTGCAATAAGATCATCATCTTGCTGCGGTGGATCATTGGGAATATCCTCAGGAGTAGCCATTTCAGCATTGGGTGTCTTGTCCGCTTCAAGAACGACATCCTCTTCGGCCGCTTTGTCCAGGCGGGCCTTCTTGCTTGGCCTAGGTTTGGCCCTGAGAAGGATAACAAAATCAAATACAGGATATGTTCTAAGGCAATGTACTGCAAACATCACAATAAGTATAGCTTACCCAAACACCATTTTGAGCGGTGGGAGCTGAGTAGCCGATGACTCGCCAGAAGATGAGTGGGAAGTAACCTGATAATTGGAGTCAGATGGAGTAAGAGGTTGACGAAAGCAACCCGCTTTAGGACAAGCACTGACAAGCAAATTAGAGACCTCGGAATGGCGTTTCCGAACCGGACTGTTCGGTAAACCGGCGGAGGTAACTACCTGACCGCTGTGCCGGGTGGTGCGGCGAGCTTCGTGTTGTTGGGTCTTCATAAGAAGTTTAGGATCCAAATAAGCAAGAGGATGAGAAATTTAACTTTCTGGTTTGCCTGACGGATTTTTTGTGAAGGTAAAGTTTCTGAATCGGAAGAGAGAATAATTACCTCGGCAACATCCGCGTGGCTGGCTTCGACATCATCCTGACAAATATCATCATCAATAAGACGCATAAAAAATAAACCAAGTGAGTCAAGCTCTACCTCAAAGTCCGGGTTATCAACCTCATCGTCAGGAGCTGGATTAGAAGAGGCAGTGGTTCTTTTTCTATGGGCAGTCTTCTTCATAGCTTTAGTCTTTTGCCGGGTTGCTCTTTCCGGTTTGTCTGGTTTTTCTGGCTTCTCCTGCGGCAGTTTTTTGCTCCAAAACGGATCATCGCCCTGATTATGCAGACACTGATATTAAAAACAATGACCAGACATATCAATAACAGATTCAGTAAAGGGAAAAGTCAAAGTCTTACAGCTGGCGGTTTGTTGGTGGCACAAAAGGGAAGCAGGCCGGTTCTGGCGCAGATGTGTTCCGGTTCATTCAGTATCTTACGCACAGCCTCTGTGATTTCTTCACCAGAGAGCTGGAGTCTTGAGTGTCGCAGTGGGTCATCAACACGGTCAGTATACTGGCACATCAAACCGAAGCGTAGACTAAGAGGCAGTATGCTCCATGATATCCAACAGCGAGCAAGGTCAACCCCTGTTAAACCGTTGGCCATAAAAGCTCTGAGCTTTGATAGCTGAGGAGCATATTTACTTCTCTCTTGTGCAGTCAATCTTTGTGGAGAAGGGTGTGTGTTGTTGAGCCGCTCCGGTCGAAAGCCAGGCAAGGGATTTTCACCAGCAGGGGAGGTGTCTTTGCAGTAGAACCATGTCTGATTCCATTCTTTGGGGTGGCTATGCAGTTTTGCGTGAGGGTATGTGACCTCTTTCCTTTTCTGAATCGCCACACCACCCAACTCCGTATTGGAGCCGTCAGTAAATTCAGTACGACGGTTTAGATGGAATAGGTCTCTGAACAGTTCCACTGTGGGCTCCTCTTGAAAGAACACTTCACAGAGCACTTGGAAGTGACACATATTTGTAACAGAGTTGGGGCCAGTATCTTGTGGATGGAGCTGGAAATCGGCTAAGACATCCCGGTAAAATTTAGAACCGGGCGGCTTAAAGCCCCGGGCTAAGTGATCTACGAAAACAACAACCTCTCCTTCTCGAGGTGTGGGAGGGCATTCTTTGCTAGGAGCCCTCCAATGGATTGTATCCTTACTGCCTAAAGCACCAATCAGGACTAAATCGTCCAGTTCAGCCTCTGTGACGCGAGAAGGAACCCAATTGCACTCATACACTTGCTTGGCCATGATGAAATCTACAAGGTAAAAGATCCCGGTTCAAAAATGCATTGATTAAAATGCACTAGTATGTACAATGTTAAACCGGAAACAGCCCTATCTAAACCGTAGTTTCATGAAGCAACCTACATCTGGCGGTTCAACAAGGGGACTAATGGCATATATCGGTTTGGAAAATTTTCTATAAGGTTAAACCGCCTGACCTAAACATTGAAGCAATTGAGATTGCGGATGATTAAGTATGCAGAAACAGGTTTCACAAGATCTTATTACAGCGTTGGATCTGAAGCAAGTTCAGAAAATAAGAAAAATAGTCGAAGATCAAAGCAGAACAGTATTGAATCAATGAGCAGAAGTATATGTGACATCTATGGTTTTGGGCAGGAAACTAGCGGCGGATACTGAAAGTTACCGCTACACAAAGCAAGGGTTCACATGTGCATCCAGGAGCTAGTACATGAGTATGAACAAATGATGAACACCGCAAGAACACGAAGCCCTAGATCAGATCTATGTTGAGAAGAACAGAAGACCTACCAGAGCTGAGGAAGACGCGGAAGGTCGCCGCGGCTTTCTGGTGCGTTCAAGTTGATGCAGCGGCCGAGGGTGATGCAGAAGACGACGGCGGCGGCGAAGCTCTGAGACTGGCGACGCGAGGAAAACGAAGAAGAAGGGCACGAAGGGGAGAAAAGAAATGACCCTTCGGGCCTATTTATAAGGCAAAGGACATGTGTCAGGCGCGGGAATCAAGGGACCGTAGATTTTGGAAGTGGGGTGGTCACCTCGGTCATTGAAAATCTATTAAACAAGAGGATATCATGGATGTTTTCTTTATGACAGATGATGCCACGCCGGTTTACAGCAAACAGAGAAGATGACGTCACGGCGGTTCAATAACTACAAGAAGATGTTGAAGACGGAGATTTTTGCTAAGGATTGACATGAACCTGTTCAAATCAATCTGGGGCCTAATGTTGGGGATATTACTACTGGGCATAAACCGGCCTACCTGGGCCAGATTAACTTCATCAGTAGATCAAAGGTGTTAAAGCCTAAAGAGGCAGATAAAGGCCCAGGGCCCGTAGTCGGTTTACAACCTGTAGCCGTACATCGACGTTTGTGCATATACTTGTACTGTAAGTTAGGAACAAGGAGGGACCAACCCGGATACGAGTATGAACCGGTGTTGGGACTCTCTGAACCGGCGGGCATCACCCGTGTATATAAGGGGGCGACCTGGCGGCGGTTCGGGGAGGACAGACAACAACTCGAGACATAGGAGAAGCTTGTTTGCTCCCTAGTCATCGAAACCCCATCAATTCCATCACAACTAGACGTAGGCTTTTACCTTCCTTGAAGGGGCCGAACTAGTATAAACTCTCTTGCGTCCTTGTGTCCGCTTTAACCCCTTCAAGCTAACCCGTCGCGATGGCTCCACGACTAAGTCCTTTCTCTAGGACATCTGCCGTGACAAAACCACGACAACAGTAGTTGCGGCAAGTGGAGGTGCAGGCTTCGGAAATGTAAATGATGATGCTACTTCTGCAAATGAGAGTGGGAATAGACTCAGTGGCTTGTTGGCGCCAAAGAAAAGGAAAGAGATGGGGTGCCCGACAACTAGCCGTGAGAAGGCACCGTACGAGGGGCTCAGCAAGCGGACCAGGTTCTGTAGCATATGTCGGCAGCAAGGGCACAAGAGGACTACTTGCCCGGACCGAGGTGATGCACCAAAGCCTGTTCGGAAACCAGCAAGGTGCAAAAATTGTGGAGTTGAAGGTCACAGGCGAAAAAACTGCAACAAAGTCAGTGATCTGCGGGTTATAGGCATGTGAGTGCTTGGAAAGAACTACTTAGACTAAAAATCTGTAGTTCTGAATGTGTGGTTCAGTAATTATGTGTGTAGAACTTGTGAAGTTTCATGCTTGCTGAGTGTATGCAGCTCCTATGCATGTGAACAAGCAGTTATGTGGAATCTAAAAAATCACGTACTGTTGAACTGGTCTGCATCTAATCGTATAGGGGATTTGCATAAATCAATCTTAAGTATTTTTGTGAATTCTTGTACAACCTGCTGATGCATTTGTGCGGTTATGAGTATTGTCTCGGTGTGCATATATATGATTTATTTGTCAGTATGCTGACGTATAAATGGAAATTGGATGAATGGGAAACGTGAAATGGGAGAAAATGAAATTGTGAATACTGAAGATAATCAAATTCCATATAAGCGGCTGTTGTATTTTTCTACCTGGGCTACAAAAAAAGTTGTCAGCAATTAAGAGTGAGCACACTCTGTGGTCATGGAAAAAAAGAAATTCATCAGATTTTGGTAAGCTTGCCCCCTGTTGTGGACACGTTTCAGTGTGCATTTTTTACAGGTGTATGCCTCTCGGTGGTGTGGCGCCCATTGCTCTACTGACCCATTTCAAATTTCAAACCCCAAGTGCGGGAAAGAGAGGAGCTACAGACAGATAAGTAGTGAGGCAGAGGGCAGTGCGTAAGCTATTCCTCTGTTTTAGTATACCAAGTCCTTCCATTAGAGGGCAGCTCTTGCCATGGCTCCTAACCTGCAATCGTTCTCGGTGTCTGGCCTGACGAAATCTGATCCTACTCACAAGGGCGCTGGTGTAATCCCAGAGGTTAGTCTCTTCTTAACCGACTCCCAACTTAACGTGAGGGAGGTCATTCTAAGTGTGTAACCTACTATCAGGTGTCTGATGCATCTGAAAGTTCAGTAAACCAGCCCGTAGGAGCAGGAGTAGCGGCGAGTTCATCATCTGGAGTGTCAGCAGTCATTGAGCAGGTATGACGAAGGGCTGGGGGAGGAGGGGGTTGCATCCAGTTAGCATGCCATATCTATAGTTATCTCTGAATTTGCTTTATCTGGTGATTACCCTGCAGGAGACACTGCCTGCAAGTGATTTCTAGGAGGGTGGACACATCGTGATGTAGGAGGAAGTTGAGATGCAGGCGATGCAGGATGTGGAAGAAGGCTATGGAGAACATGACCCAGAAGACCAGCCTCTGGGGATGGATGAGCTTGCAGAGGTTGAAGACGGCGAGCACTCTTCGGCTGGCGCCCACGGCGAGCCGGATGAAGATGCAGAGGAAGACAACAACAGCTCATCTGCCAAGCATGCTAAACATGGTTAGGGGGAGCATGTTGATGGTAGCGTCGGTAATGATGCCATTACTGGCGTGGTTAAGAATCGTGTGTAATAAAAAATTATGTCGCTCTTTTGCAAGCTAGAAATGATATGAATGGTGTGTGCGTTCTTAATATCACTGTCGCAGTGGGACGACAAGTAAAATTAGGAAAAGTCACTATCATATTTTTGCCCACGAGTGTTCATAGCAGAGCTAACAAATATTGGTTGTTTAGGTGAGAGGCATTCAACTAACACCCCCAAAAGTATGAAATGCACCACATAGATGGTGAATAATAAATAAAAATAATACGAGGATGGTCGGTTTACTGAAGAAAAATTGTAGTAGAACCGGAAAAAGTATCTAGGGGGAAGTAGGCATGCATTAGGAAATACATAGGAAAACACAAGAGCAATAACCAGACCCCCCCACCTTGGTCATTCGGATCAATGTGGTGAGAACAACAGACAAGATATCTGGCGTTGATCACGCCTCTAGCGTCATCACACTGCAAATGACCACCCCCCTCCCGCACCATTCGCGTCATTCCGCTCGCAGTAGGCATCCACCTCGGCCAATTCGGGCAACCCCGAACCGGTCGGGCACCTACGTCATAATACCCATAGGGTGCGCGCATAGCGGGCCGGGGGCGGGGGTGGGGGCGTGGGTGCCATTTAGCCAGGGGGGTGCTGTCTTTCGTCAGAAGATGAGGCAGGCATAGTCGAATCCGTCACATGTAAACCACTACTTTCCACCGGCCACCACCCCGCAATGCCAATGATCTCCGTGCAGCGATGCAGACTGCTGAGGGTCAGATTCCTCCCCTCCGACCGCAACCATCAAGCGCGCCCGTCCCACCCGTGTCTGTCACTCGTAGGCAGCACGCGAATGTGCCGAAAGCAGAACCCCTGCAAAAACTTGGTCATGCTCGTGTTTCTCTCGATTTTTGGGCGACAGGACAGTCCTCGGCGCCATTGCCACCAGACAGGCATTGATCGACCGTGTCGGCCTGACTCGGTGAATTAGGGTTTATCAAAGGTTTTGCTGTCGGGCGCAACACTGGAGTTGTTTCTGAATTGTTTGATTGGTTCTTACGCGAGTACGTGCACTAATTGACCTATGATGCATGGGTCGTTGCGTATGTGGCGATATAAAAATTGGTTAGTTTTATTCACATAGGCCAATGATTCCCAAGTGTGCGCATGCATGCATGTGTGCATGCAAGCAAAATGGTGTTTACTGTGCATGCATGCATAGGTTAAACTGGAGATCCCAGTGGCGATGAAAAAATAAACAAAACAAGGGCGGGGAAGCACACCTGCATGTGTGTGGACCCGCATGCATGCAAAAAAGCGATTAGAACATCCCAGGCATGGATTAACTATAGATACGATGATTGGTACTGTTGGGGAGTAGTGCGAACTCAGCTCCTGGTGGACTGGCAACAAGCATGCAACCCCTTGCATGGCGGGCGGGGGGAGTCCACTTATTAAATGAAGCAGTACGAGTCCAGGGAGCTGACCAAAAAACATCCCCTGTTGTTGTCCTGTTGCACACCTTCAGATTGGACCCGCGAAGAAGAAACTTTCTTCTAAAAGGGTGTGACCAGGGGCCATGCCGGTACCAAAAAAGTATCCACATGGAGATATGTGGTGTTGGTCCTGGCGAAGATTTGTTACTGAAAGGTACTCACATGCAAAAAGGTGCAGATGTACCCATGGGTAAGAACACAAGTGGTTAAGTTATCAAATGGTACGGGGGGCAGATTGTGAAGCTCATGTGTGGGTGAGCACGGGATTTTTTTAGTGTTGTGTAACAGCAGTAAAAAAATTATCTGTTCAGAGGGCTCGTCAGCTGCCGGTGTGAGGGATAGCAAAAAGGGCGGCAATTTTCTCGCCGCGTTAGCACGAAAGATGTACAGTATTTCTAGAGGGTTCTGGCTACAAGCACATTATAAAATTATTTGGTGGACGGTGGGTGTCTACAGGTACAGACATATCACAGGCAGGCCGCTGCAGTGGCTTGTATTCTCACCAGTCTCTCCCTCGGTCTGCTCATCAAGCACTTGTGCACAGTCCAGCCGCTTCTCTCTCTACCCCCATTTAGCAGCTCAGACGGCTGTAAGCGGAGAATCGGGAAAAATCCAGATTCAAGATTGCGTCGGACCGCCGCCCTGTCCTTCTGGTAAGCAATCAATCTACTAAATGCATCTCCTTTTTGCAATGCCTGGCTCTTTTGTTGCTGATTAGGTTTTCTTCTTTGGCTTTTGGTTTTATTTGGTTGCAGCTGGGGTGAAAGATGGAGGAGCCACCGGAGCGAGGAAAGAGGGGAAGAACTGCCGGCGAGGGGAGCTCTAGGCCAAGAAAAAAGAACCATCGGTGGGGGTCAACTGCTTTGGTGGTGTCGAACCAGCCGAGAGTAGCGGCCAATCCGCCGCCGCGAGAGCTCGCATATAGATGCATGTTACTACTGGTCCCTTTCTTGGTGTGAGCACTTTGTTCTATTCAGCGGCTGAGCTCACTGGGATGGGCGGCTTGCTGACGAATAGATATGTGGGAGGAGTAGATCGGATCCAGTACGCAGGGCTCCTTGCTGACTTGGATACTAGTAACATGTCCCTACGTCTCCCAGATGGTCAGATCAGGTTCATTACTGATGATGATGCAGTTAGGATCCTAGGGGTAGTTGGTCACGGTAGGACTGTCCAGTTTGGTACTCCTGCCAGCAGATCTACCCTGGTGAGAAAAATTAGAGGATTCTTGGGTCTGAGGGGGAGAGGTGGCATAAAGGTGTCCGATTTATAAGAGGTGATTAGTAGAATAAACCCTTGTTGCATGGACGAGAATGAGACAATCGCTTTCTTGGTAGCATCTGCACTGCTAGGAGCTGCTACCTTGCTAGCGCCAAGGCAATCTGTGGCTGCAATCCCAGAGGAATTCCTCCCATTAGTCGAGGATCCGTGGCAGATCGGTCAGTACAACATGGCCAGATACTCGATTGACATGCTAAGAATGTGCGCCAATAGGTTCCATGCACAGGTGGCCTCTGGAGCTGAGGTCGCCATCTTGGGTGGTCATGTGCTTTTCCTTGGGGTGAGGCCTTGTTCTTTTGTTGCAATCATTTGACGCTGTACTTTATTCTCCCAACCATGTCAAAAAAGTTGCTACTCATTTTGCATGGTGTTTTGCTGTTTGCAGATATTTCAGCTGGATTGGATAGACTTCGGTGCTGCAAACCTTAGGTCGAAACTACTGCCAAGGATTTCTGCATATACATTTCCCATGGTAAAGAAATTGGTCCAGCTGCTGAGAGATAACCCAGGGTGTTACCGAGTAAGTAGCCAATCCATTTTGTGACTGAGAGCAGGATGAATTCTTGTGTGATGTACTAACCCATTTGATGTGTGCATTTCCTTGTGCAGACTAGGCCTGAAGGTTACATGGAGTCACATCACTGGGAATGGCATCCTCTGATGGTAGATAATTCACACAATGTGAGTACCTTTGCTTCATAAAACATATTAATTTTCAATTTTAGTTCATCGCTAAGCTTGCTACGATGTTGATGGCAGCTATTCTGGAGGCCACCGGCTGTTAATCACCGGACTGATGCAGCGAACCCATGCCATGGTATGAGCATGGAAAC
The DNA here is from genome assembly GCF_003073215.2 of Triticum urartu. NCBI lineage: Eukaryota > Viridiplantae > Streptophyta > Magnoliopsida > Poales > Poaceae > Triticum > Triticum urartu. Next base: position 593,715,977 of record NC_053023.1, on the reverse strand, counting down.
TAGGGAGATCGAGGAGCAGCCCGTCAAGGTGATGCATCAGCAACAGGATGGGGTGGGCGATCTGCAGCCTGAACACACAGCCCAGCTACAGCCCGTTGGTGTGGTTGATCAGCAGCCTGAGTGCATGGGACAACAGCAACTCGACAATGTAGGTGAGCAGCAGCTTCAGAACACAGTGCAGCCAGAAGCAGAAATCATGGATCAGACAGGTGAGTGCCCGAATTAAAAATCGGCGCGTCCGTGAACAAAGCATGCCATCAAGTTCATTGCTAACGTGTGCCTTGTGAATTGTACAGATGTCGTGGGCACTGATGAACAAGAGACTATGAAGGTGGAACCAGTGGAAACTCTATCAGTACCGCAAGCCAATCGTAAGTACCTCATCTGCAATCATGATAATATACGTGTTGAAACCATAGGATTGAACTTTGTTAACTTCTGCGGGAAAAAATTTCTAAGTGTGACTTAGAGAAGGGGAACAGAGCCTGAGCGAGGAGTTTACATAGATGAGACAGGGCAAGAGGCGATACGTCGCAGGCCAATAATCCGAATTCCTGAAAATGATAAAGGGAAGGGCCCATCAGAGGAGAGTGAACTGGAGGAGTCAGATAGTGATGACGATAATCCAACCAGGCTTGCTAAGATGTCGAGGAACTACGGAAGAGTGTTGAGGCAGCATGAGAGAGTACAGATAATGAATGGTACTGACTTAAACAGATGAACCGTCTAAACCAAAGATTTTTTAGGTGGTTTGTATGCTATCTAACTAAGTCGTGATTTGATCATGCAGGGAACCGGCGGCTTGGGCTGCCCCCAGTTATAAGTGTTCAAGGTGCGTGCCCGTTGTCGTTAATACTTTGAGCTTGATAGATTGCCTGATGTCCTCCTGTGGAAATCTTGTTGAAGCTAACACTGAGGAAAACCTGTGTGCATTGATAGGGGCGGATGGGGTGAATGCCCAGCTTCCAGCAGTGGACCCTGAAGATTTAGAACTAGATGAGCCTATCATCGTTCCTCAGCTCAGGCATGAAGAAATTCCAGTAGCATGTAAGGTTTCGTATAAAAAACACAAACAAAATACATACAACATATGCATGTAGCAGATAATGAGTAAATGGCATTTAATCACTCTGGACGTTAGGTTTCACACCCACAAGAGCTATGTCTTTCGAAGCATTCATAGATCTGGTCACACCAGACAGGGGTGGAGCCTCGCCAATGACGCCGTTCCGGATGCTTCAGTCAACACCAGATTCAGCTTCTTATGTATGGCACAGAGAATTCATTCCAGATAGTGCATCCATGTCATTGTTGGTGGCAAGATTTGTGGAGGCAACAGCGGCAATTCAAGGTGGCATATGTTTCCCCAGATTGATTTGAATTCCCATATTTCATTAGGTTGACAAACAGTAGTAATTTTATATTTTGCAGCTGAGGGAGTCAGTGGGGCTCACTACCCTGCTAGCACAGACCCTGATCATAGGACTACAAGTCATGTGGCAGGAAACACTGATGTGGATCATGAAGACAATTGTGGGAGCCCTGCATCTGAAGAAAGTGAAGGTTACGATCAAATGTTAGACAAACACCATGAAAGCCTGATACAGAGCCCTATCACTCCCAGGGCAAAGGAGACAAATGATTTATTATTTGCTTCGTCTGTTCAGAATTTGTACGATGCAAACGGTGAGCAATATGAATAAAGGAAAAAATAAATAGAATCATGAAATGCTTGTCTTGATAATATATTGTAGTGGGAATAAATGAATCATATGTGTAAAAAGGGAATTTTAGCAAGGTATAAGAAATAGTTGAGCTATAAACATGTATGAAAATGTATGAACTGACAATTTGCAAATGGTGCAGAGATGGAGGTGGGTATCATCGATTTGGTGACAAGTGTGTCTGCGACTCGCATGGTTGGAGTACGGGTGGAGCCTCCAGCAGAGCCAGGTCAGAGTCGGTGCTATATATGGGTAAACGTATCCAGAAATATTGTACATAGAATCTGACAGTGGTGATGGGGTAATGTAGATGCCAATGGTAGGGATGAAGCAGTTGATCACAGGGGGGCTAACACATGTCTAAAGTTTGAAACAGAAATCAACAGTAAGTTAACACAATTCCAATGAATTAGATGGAACCTGTGAGTATAATAGTGGTACTGACATATACATATTTTTTTGTGAAATTCCACCTTGTTAGATGTCCGATTTGTCAGTTCGACACCAGAAAGCGGTATTGAGGCAAGGCAGAACACATAAGATTGCACTGCTGTAGCCTTAGGGCGTGACACTGGAGGTATAGTTTGCTAGATTTCTGAAGTTGTGATAAAGAGCCTTCCAATGCTTTGTCTTTTACTGACTAATTAGAGCTTATAATGTGGTTACAGATGCGCAGGCAGGCAACTGCGCCATGGAAACTATCGAGGCAGAAATAGGTATATTTTGGAAAAGCAGTGATACAATTTTGTTGTTACATGATTTTTGCGTATAACTACTAACAACAATCATGTCGGCGTGATGATAAAATCTTGTTCCAGATGAGCTGATGAGGGAAACGCCAAGCAATGCTGATATGGTGCCAGATTGTCTCAAGTTCCAGGCTGAGATCAACGGTGCATAATGCTATCCTACATAGATGTAAAACCATTGTGTTGTTTCGTTAAGTGCTGCTCGTAACAAAAGCAAACATTTTTTGATGGCAACACCAGGTGTGCTGTGCGTGGGCTCTACTCCGGAACAGCCAGTAATTCAGTTTGTGCCTCCAGCAAGGCAACGACAGAAAAGATGTGTGCACCGTGGGAGAAAGAAGTGTCGCAATAGGAAACGGAAAACACCTTCCGGGAGTGGGTCATCTTCATCAGATAGCTCTGACAATGATGCGGGTGCGATGCAAGACGACCAACAAGGAGGAGCCGCAGAGCAGAGCATTCCCCCAGATGGATTACACGGTAAATCAAAATGTGGATCCTATAAGTGAGTAGCGTAGTGTACATCCTGAAAGTTAAAGTCTAACATGATTGATTGTTCCAAAAAAAAACAGGTGAGGTACATATGCGTTCCAATGATACAGCCAGGGGCGTAGGCTATGGAGTTGGGGTCATCACTCGTCAAGAAACAGGGGACTATGTGTTCCCTGGAATAACAAGTAAGATATCATATGACTGACACTAGCAGCATGGATTTGCGTGACCTGACCGGCTGATCATGTACTACAGTTACTGCATCTGGCGGATCATCAGCAGCAGCTAATCGCGTGGTGGGGTCTGCATCGGCAGGGGGCGAGCAGCATCTCCATCAAGGTATAGGTTACAAAATTATGCATTCAAAACTGACGTTGACAACCTAGAAGCATAACATCTTTGTCGGACGGGTGTTTCAGCTCATGCAGCCAGCAATCAGGGCGCTGAGCCTAGTCTGGGAGGCTCGGGACCTGTAAGGGTGCAAGTCGGTATGGTTAGGACATTTGTGAAGAATGAAATGGGAGACAAATTCCCGGGGAAAGCTGGACTGAAGCATGAAGAGCCGACAGCAAAGAATGTGGTGTACTTCTTCGACAAAATGCTGACATGCACGAGACAGGAGCTCGACAAGTAAGTTCGAAAGCAGAGACATTAGAAGAAGGTGCATCCGCCCATCCCGACATGGATTACTTGTACTTACCACTTGTTGAACTCATTTTGCAGGAAATGGTTCAAACACCTTGCCCCGTACCTAGTTGTGATGTGTGGTGATGATTTTCGGAAAGAATTTGGGCCGAATGGAAGGCTAACAGTTACTGGTTGGGTTTGCTTGAGCCGAATGATCACTTACAAGGAAGGGCTCATGTACGGTTCATGGCAGATCAGGTGGCGCCATGTGTTTGATGTGCGCTTTGTGGTGAGTAGTTGGCATGATTTTTGCGCTTGTGCCTCTTGAGTAACATGTATGACCCGCTAACTGGAAATATGTGGTTGCAGCTTGCCTTGATGTACAACTCATACAGTCTAGATTTCGAATTCATGAATACAATGATGAGCTTTGAGGCGCTTGGATATAGGCTTCAGTGGACCAAGAAGGTTAGCGATTAATCATCCTGATATTGTACTATATTATATTTGGTTTGCCCTGAATCGGGGCGCTGACTACGGTGATCATTTTCAGCTGATGCTGCCAGTGCCATACCACAATTCGTGGTCTCTCTATGTTGTTGATGTCGACGAGAAGACGCTACTTGTTATGGACCCGTGCGAGACCTCAAATGGAGAGGACGCCATGAAACTGAAGCACGAAGATAATGCAAACCACATCATCGAGGGACTCCGTCGATGCATCCATGAAAACATTGCAGGCTGGTATGTGCCAGCTCAAGGGTGGAGGGTGAACTACAATGTAGGGATGCACCCCAACAGCAAAATATGTGTGCCCTTCTCTGATAATTGCAAAACTACTTAGCAGATGTTGTTAAAACAAGATTTTGAACTGATTTGACTAAAATTTGTGCAGCCATGACAGCCACCTGCATGTGGTGAACTACATCAGGGAGTTCACGGGCCTGTACATCTACAATCCTCTCACAAAGGTACGTGCAGTGTTCAAGATGCTCCATGGCTGTAAGAGGCACTATTTTTGAAACGAGTTGTAAGAGGAATCATGAATAACTAGTGATGCTGACGTAGATTACTGCTGTCAAATTTCAGAATCGCCTACACTACTTCCGGCAGATGATTGCTTACGAGGTCATTTCAATGAGGGGAAACAAAGCAGAGCTACCTGATTTTATGCTGGAGATGGTGCCATTCTGAAGAGAGGAAACAAAGAAGATTGCAAGACGTCTGGATTCACGAGCTCCATCAAGTAGTAAATGCTGGACAGGGAACATTAGCTACCATCCCAAAGTACTTCAACCGGTGTGGTAGTGGTTCCATCACTTTTGGGTTTGCTGCAAAAGTTTGCGAGACTAGTCCATGAAGCGGCACGACATGGTGGAAATGTTAGCTGCCATCCCCACGGTGTGGTAGTGGTTGCCCCTGCGGTTCGAATTAAATCCCTAACTGATTATGGGCGCATGAAATAGACATGTTTAAGTTTGGTATCAGGCTGAATTAAGAACCCTATATGTAGAACTTTCGTTTGCTGGGAGCAATGTTTGTTCGGACCGATGTTTGTTCGGTTTATTTGGTGGATGCATGGTTTGTTACCTAAAAAATGCATGCGTTGGTGAGTTCAGTAGACATAGACCATGTATCGCCTGAAAATTTTGGTATGCAAAGATCGTGTCATCTTGTGAAGGATGGGCTGATAGATTTTGTAATAACCTATCCTCACAGAATGATAGATTGAGACCACGGATGATATACTGCCTACATGTATCGCGAATTTGGGAGGTGTTTGTTGCAACGGCATATCACTAAATATTTGGAAGGGTTCATCCGATGTTGATTTGGGGATGAATTAATGTTCACTTTGTATGTGCCTGAAAGCTTTGGACGGGAACAAGCCTTGTTTCAAAAATTAATTGTCAATCCTTGTTACCAAACCAGGCTCATTCGGCTAGAAATGGTAAATTGGTTCAAATATTGACATATGTGTGCGAACATGGTTCCAAGGTACACATAATACAACAGCTAGGGACACGAATTCGACAGCTATTCATGCCACAACATGAGACCGAATGGTTGGTGTGATTTATCTGTTGTTGATTTGGAAATGAATTCATTTTAATTTAGTGGGATTACATGACTTTACTACTGAATGAACACAATGCCCATGTTCACAGTCGTTGTTGACCCTTGGAAACAAACCAGGCTCGCACGGCAGGGTAGATAAATGGAAGTTGAACTTTGCAAATGAACAAGCAAGGCCAAATAATGATAGTTGGTCCGATGATTGATATACGACTGAACATAGATCCAAGGTACACACATATGACATGATAGATATATGATAGGTGCCAAATGCTGGGGGATTTCAAGTGAAGCTTACATACATGCTCGCAGGTCCGGCATACAGAACCCATGCTACGAACATAACTTTGTAATCTACTGGATAAACCATGCAACAAGACTAAAGCCGGCAACACATTCAGCATAACTCCCTACTAGACAAATGCAGAATCTGAAGGAGCTAGGACCTTCCAGAACACATCATGGGCGAGGGAAGAGAAGTTTCCCTGGAGCTTGAGGCATTCATGCAGGGCATCCCGTTTCGTTTTGGACACAGTATACTGTGCATTGGCGAATGGTTTGCACTAGTAAGCTAGCAGATATAATGTGCGAAACATGGGAGACATAGATTGGAAATGTGTGTACCTTGGTGAGTGGCATTTTCAGCTTGTGAGAATCAAAGTGCCTTGCCACGCCACATGGAGGACACACCCGCCTGTGTCGGCACTGCATCACATTTGAAGGGTTATGGGAGGGGCGGGGGGCGAATAAGAAATCAGTCTTCAGTATGGACCGTAAAAATATTGCATGGTATAAAAAAGGTTGAGCTTGTATTACCGGGAGAAAATGCAGTCGGTCATGGAAGGGAACTTGAGAGTCCAATTATCCTTGCTAGTTGGCCATCTAGCGTAGAATTCATTCAGACAAGTGAACAATGCATCATGCAGCTTCCATGCTATAATCTCGTCGCGTTGCCCCGTGGGTGGGCAGGCTAACTTGTTGTGGTACAGTGGGTCAATCACCCAGATGACCCTAGTTAGCATGTTGAAGAAAACAACCATCCAGCCCTCTGGGCATGGAACAGGTGTGTAAAACTGTAAGCAGAAAACAATGATGTCAGATTTGATGAGTCAGGGCATTTGGGTGTAGGCATGATAGCTGGGCTGTATTACATACTAGCTCCACTGAAGTGAGATCATACTTAAGTGAATCAGCAACAAGCTGCTTCTGGATCGACACGGTATGGAGGAAATCGTACTCTGCCAGGACAAGCGTCTGCCACAAAATGCACAAGCATGGTTTCCCGGAATGAAAAAATGGTCTCACGACATACCATTGTAGCTGAGATAATTAAAATGGATATATGTCTTAGACTTGCATCCTTACCGGGAAATCTGGCTCGACAGGGTGACGCCAGGTAAGATATGGGCATTCTGGATCATATTGCTGGTCGATCTAAGAATATCGATGAAGGATTACAGACATCAACTCGTGATCAATTAGGGTCTCCCCCCTAGTTGTTCTTTCATTGCCACTCCAGTGACGCGTGCAAATCTCGGCATCTCATGAACCAGGAAATTCCTGATAAAGGCAACATAATTACTACATGGTGTTGCCGCAATAAAAATCGTGTATGATCTAGCAGGAGGTAGTTTGCGTGCACACTGACCTCGATAGTTCTTGCATAGATGACGATGCAAAAAACTGAAGGATAAGTTCAGATATATCATTGCAGGGGGTGGCGGGACGACACCCCTGCCCCAAGGATCAGTTTGGAACCCAGGGTGCTGAACATACTTGCGGCCAGGTAGCTCTTCCCGCCGCTCATCGAAAACTGTAGTACTACCATCATTGGGCAGATCGATGAATAGTTCACTGATTGCTCGCAAGGTGAACTAGGCAAAACCAACAATCGACATGTTGATATCCGCGGGAGATTCCCCTTCAGAGCAGTGGCGCTTGCGTAGGGGATCAGGTGTATCCCCGCAATGAGTTCTCTTGGAGGTAGAGCTATCACCTGCATTCATTGCAGGGCAGTCCGGTGCGATATGCGGGAAGATGTGACTGAAAATACACACAGGGAAACCATGAACACAGACTGACCTTCACATGCAGACATGTCCAGCCTGACACCGGGTATGTTGGGGCGAGCAGGTGTCGTGGCGGTCATAGCTGAAAAAGGTGGTACATTAAAGATTAACTATGGGAAACCTGCTAAGCTTATTACTTGATGAAAAGTACAAAAAGTCTTGCCTTGTGGTTCTGGGATAGCTCTTGCTGGACAATCAAAAAAGCCTCTAATGGAACAACATATGCACCTCTTGGAAAGTGCATTGAAAAGTTTATTTGCAAATTTAAACATGTCCAATTGAGCGTTTGCATGAGCTGTATTTATGTGACGTTGTACCCGAGCATTATATTCATTGAGCAGTACAGTGATCTCATCTGATGCCTGCAAAAAATGGGAGTAGATTGTGATGAGTTATGCATGCTTTTGGTCTACAAAAAACGTTGAATAGGATGTGCCTACATGCGAGCAAATGTTGTTACCGTACCAAGTTCGGATAGCGTGTGCGGAGGTAGTGTGTGAAATCAATGGGCCCAAGCGTGCGAATTGGTGTATGTACATCTAATACATTGTGCGTGGGTGTCACTATTGCATTATCATTTCGAGAGAACTGATGTGCGCCACATGCAGCGGATGCGCTGTTGCCACCACTATTGGTGCCTGCAAGAAGGGTGTTGGGTTGGTCCTGAGGATACTTCTGCCAGGCATAGCAAACATCTTCTGCCGCACATAGCTACATTAGATAAGAGTGAGATTAATGTGAAAAAATGGTTGCATCATACAAAGATACAGTGTGATTAATCCAGATAGCAATGAAACCTTGTTGTTTGAATGTGATGTGGGGTTCTTCCCAATGTCAGTGGACATTGTGATCATGTTCCTAATGCTGTCCTGATCAAATTCACTTATACGGGGGAGCACATTATGCTTCTTATTGAAAATGCCTAAGTCAATACTGTCCAGGAAGAACACCTGATACAAAAATCAGAGCAGAAAAAGTTAGACCCCATCAAGCAGGACAACAGATATTACATGTAAAACACATGCTGACCTGAAGAAAAAGGTGACAACCAACAAGGTTAGTGCCTGGATTGTTTGAAAGCATGTCCTTCTTGAGACGTCTAACAGCTTCTAGCAAGCACTGAAGAACGTACTCACACCAATTGAATTGTGATATTGTTCCAGTGTTTGCAAGGGCACCCCAAAAATCAATGGTGGCATAATCATGCTTTGTGGTTGGCGCAAGCACGTGTCCCATGACAAAAATGACGAAAGCAATTTGAAAACAATCCTTCTC